>NW_026852781.1:0-12981 GCF_026571515.1 Ruditapes philippinarum | reverse complement strand
CGGTACCAAAACTAATAAGATACGCTGAAGACGATAAAAATGCTATGTATACATGCTCAACATATCCACAAATATCTTGAAAAATTCGTGTAATTAGTTCTGGGCGATTGCTACTAAAGTCATAAGTAATACATTGGCAGCTCAACAAGAATGCCTAACTTCTTAGAAGAAAACGAAACATTACAATAGAAAAACTCCTCATTCGTTTAGACAGAAATAAACGTGTACAACTTTTCGTAGAGGAGACTATTAAAAAATACACGATGATGATAATGATGATGATGATGGATGATGATGATGATAAACCCCGATTATTGTTATTCTTGTGATTATACATATGTTTGCAAGGGAACCTTTTCCTCACAACCTTGCTTGCAATAAACTCGCGAAAACATATATGACACAAATGTGTCGTCTGCAAAATTCCCGTACATGTGCCATTCAATTTTCATTCTGCTGTTATTCACATATCTCTCAGCAGAAACAAACGAAGTATTCATATCTTGATCTAAAACAATATTTGAATAACCTAAACTCGCTAAAAAACATATGACTTAAATATGTCGTATGAAAATTCCTGAAAGTGAGCCATTTTAATTCTCATTCTGCTGTTATTAACACAACTCGCAGAAACAGACATACCATTCACATCTTGATCTCAATAACATTTGAATAACTTAAACTCGCGAAACATATGACACAAATGTGTCGTCTGCAATTTTTTTCTGCACGTGAAATAGTGCCATTCATGTAACGTGTGTATTTAGTATTTAAAGGTTTATCTTCCGTTGACCACTTGCCGTTTCTCATCCAAAAGTAAAAAAGCAATTATGTTCCTTTTAATAGCTGCTGTCTCCGAAAAAGGCAAGTGACGCGAAAACAAAGGTCACTATCTGTCGCGCTTTGTTTGAAATTACCATCATCTAACAATACGTCTATCAATATGACAAGACAACCACATCTGGATGATTTCAGATATAATGCAACACGTTAGTTCAACCGGTAACTTATTTCCAAGATCTATTATGTCCACCGGTACCCGTACCGTTGTTATATATCTCGGAAATATATATATCCCAGTACTATGGGGCGTAGGGGGTGTATATAACTGAACACTGTTTTGAAACAATTTCCTGTTCATCGAAACGGGGCTCTTATTTCATGAAATAGCACAGTATATACGTTTTTTTGATTTCTGTATAAGGGGCGGGGGGAAAAAGAACAACTTTTACACATGCAATATATACACTTTAATTATGATCAATCTAACTGGAGATGACTTAAATTGGGCCTCTATAGAATTTAAAAAACTACTTTCCTATACTACAACGGGTTGGGTCTAATTCCGTACCAGGGTCCAAAAAAATGACCATGCCACGGCCATATTCCGATGGGCTAGAGCTATGTGCCTTACATCGCTGTAAAGAATTACATCGCTGTAAAGAACCTCCAGTCTAATACAATTTCCAATTCGCAACAATATCACTCAAATGGTGTCTCCAAGGTTGACACCAGAAAATTGTACGTTTTTATATAGGGAACATCGCAAACAAATGAAGCAAGAAAAAATCTTAACAATATCGTACGGAAAATAAAACGGGTAAGACAGAAGAAAACGAGTAAGATAAGGGACGGTCTTGAACAGGCTGTAGTATCTTTTTTTGGCGAACGTATACGTCCGCGAATTTTCCCGAACTTATTTGATTTATATATCATAATCGTTAATTGAAATGGAAAACGTAATTGAACAAATGTTACCTATTATACAGCAACAATCAGGAATAATATGGCAATAGAATGAGTTTTTAATACCGGAGAAAAAATGTTTAATCTGCGGATTATTTTTCTTCGACATCATAACCGGAAGTCGGATGAAGAAAAATTCATTGGGTGCGACGTGAATCATCAATCAGGAAAATATGAGTAACAAAACTTAACATAAATTCAGATAAATAAACGAACACAATGTCAGAGACCAAGCAGCAGCAGTCAACCTACAAAGGATGGTTATATAAATGGACTAATTATTTGAAAGGCTACCAGAAACGCTGGTTCGTCCTGCAAAATGGACTTCTATCGATACTACCGGTAGGCAAATGAGTGGGTGGGGACACTGTTAAACCAGGTCAAAAGAGATTCCATGAAGGCATTACAATTTGAATTTAAATAGGATTAAAAACGATGACATTTGATACAAAGTACATGATTGAATTCTTATGCACAAGTATTCTTCAAATGTCACCATGGACATTTGTCAAATAATATCTTTAAAGATCCAGTTCCTTTTTACAGACTGCTGACAGCCTAGTCCAATAGATTAGACGTTACAGGCTTGTTATAGTTTTATGTTGGTCAAGCCTTTACGTCTAATAGTTATTGCTCAAAAACGCGTAGCATTTTGAAAAATTAAAAAAAATGTCTGTTGACTTGCCTTTGAAGCTTTATTCAAAAGCTTATCTTCTGTTCTTTCAATTTCATGGTCTATCATTAACAAAAACTTTAAAACAATGTACTTATCAATTAAAAATAAAATAAAAAAATCAGTCTATTTCGCTCATCGGCCATACTGGTTAATTAAAGCGTTTTACAGATTGATTCCAATTTTTTGAACGGAAAAATATATTTGAACACACTGACGGTGCATGGGCAATTATTTCGTTGAAAAAATATTCCGTTAGAAACTTCTGGACTCATTTAAACGCTTGCATTTGAATTAGCCAATCAGATTTCGCGCACTGTATGGCGGCCATTTGTATATCAGCTGTACAAAGAATTTAATTAAATGAGAGGATTTAATCATGACTTTTCGGTTGTGACAGTTCAATTATTTTGTTTAAAGGTATTTATTTTTTAGTTTTGTTCATAAATAGGTCAAAATTAATGTAAATACACGCTGTTTTAATTGTTTAAATTCATTAGATCTAAATCGATGTCTAATCACACTGGCCATAGCTTTCGCAGAAGCGGTGGGTCTACCGGTGCGGCGATGGAGATTTCGTCGCAGAAGCGGTGGAAAAACATGGCTGTCGGATAGTTTTTTGCTGGTGTCGGTAAGTTTTTGACTTATTTGTACGTTATGTTTTTATGTTCTACTGATAACACCTAGTGAGACTGGAGCCCACATATGTACTTTTCCAACTAATTACACGCATGGGGTGCAAATCATGACCAGTTATGCAAACACTTCTGTACAGTTTGACGAGGGGACGCCAATTTTGCCTAATTTTGTTTATAACACTACATATGTACTCAAAACTACCCCTAGATACACTGGCATCGCATCGTATGTATGATAATTACACAAAACAACCATATTTTGGAACTTTTGGAAATTGATATTACCATTTTAATAAAAGAATTGACAAAAAATGATTACAACGCAGACGGCGGTGGATTCGATTGCAACGCAGTGCGGTGGGCCCGATATCATTTAGGTCTTTTTTTAACGTTAAAGTGACCGAGACTTAGGATTTGAGCTCCAAACACCTAAAAATACAAATGAAATATATATTTGTTAATCCTTACACATATAGTTGTTATATATATCAATGAAAGTAAATATACGCTTTTTTGAAAACAAATTACTCTCAGATATGCTGTATATAAATGCGCTTTGAACCAGCCTTGCTATAATCGGAGTCATTCGGGATAATGCGGGTTCTCATATTCATAGCTAACCTCATTTAAATACGACAGAGCTGAGTGCCACGCTTGAATTTGTTGAAATATTTTGTAAATAAATAAACCGGCGATAGTTAAAATTTTTTCACATAGTGTGTTTGTATATTGAATATGAATATATTGTTGAAAAAGAAAAATATGATGAAAATATATAGTAAGTACCAGTAATATATGTTTAATAGATGACCTGTTGACAAAAGGATAATGCGAAAATATTGGAAATAGAATCAATTGCAAGGTGATTTGAAGGATGTGCGATTTTTTTCTAACACATTTTTTTATCTTGTGTATATTTTTGACGTATAAATATTTACTTTTTCTTCAAAACGGCATATATGTAAGTTTTATTGAAATATATGATAAGTATATGGGCTGGAATTAATAAATATACAATTATTAGGATTTTAAAGCAGCACGCCTCAATATTCATGTTTATTTTCATGAAAAGTTTGGAAATGAATTTATGTTTTACTTTTACCACGGTACATGTTTCTCCTTGTTAATTTGTGTCATCCTTAGTAGAGTTAAAATACAAACATAGAAATTTGATTGTTAATGTCTTATATAAGTTTGAATATAGAAATCAACTCCAGTTTCAATTTAAAAATGTAATTATTTTATTTGAAAAATATACAACGTTTCGACTCAAAAGTCTTCATCAGGTATACTTTGTTTACAGGAAATGACGTCAACGTCATATGACGTCAAGGACAACAACGTCAAAATGTAATACATAATTTGGCGTATTAATGCTATATGTAGGATCTTTATAAAAGATACAAAACACTGGTGGAGATGCAGTAAAAAGCAATGTAAAATAAGAAAACCAGCATAAACTACATATTGGCATGAAATTAGTTTTAAGTCATATTAAGCAAAAATTAGAAAATACAATTTTTTATATATATAAAAAAATATAAAATATTAAAATGAAGAATTATAATCTACAAAATTAATAAAGTATTTTGGAATTCATGCCATCAGGAATAATTGTACCTATCTTATACATCCATGAAGTTTCTTTTAATAATCTTTGCCAATTATTCTTTACTTTATCAATTGGCATAAATGAAAAATCTTTGATAGAATGCCCTTCAGAATTAAAATGTTCAGATACATTGGTAATAGTGTCAGGAAAGTGTTTAATATCAAATTTGTGGCTATTCATTCTTTGACTACATTTTTGCTGAGTTTGACCAACATACTGTTTTTTACATTTTTTGCAAGTTATAAGATAAATGACATCTGAAGATATACATGAAAAATCACGTTTTATAGCAAATTCTTTAGGTATAGTAGTACTTGAAAAATTATTAGTTTCAACAATATTATTACAATGAGTACAACGAGGTCGACAGCATTTAGATACTGAACCAACCATGAGTTTGGCATTTAAATGAGTATGAACTAAATTGTCTTGTAAATTTCTCGGTCTCTTATAAGCAACAATTGGTTTGTATTTGTATAATTTACGTACACTTTCATTTGGAGAAAATTTCAATAGGTTCCAATATTGGTTAATTATTTTACCTATATTAGGTAAAGATGGATTATATGTACACACAAAGGGGATAATATTTTCACGTTCTTCTGATTTGTCTTTTAATTTTAATGTATCCTCCCTCGATAAAGTTGATGCTCTGGTAATTGTGTCTGTAATGATATTTTCTGGATAGTTTCTGGCACGGAAATAACCTCGTAGTTTGTCACAGTCCTTTTCATATATGTTGTTATTTGATGCAATTCGTCAACAACAATAGTACCAATAATTATGACATTAACAGTAAGAAGAAAAACAACTCTACTTTTATTCCCCCTTCTGGCAGAGATTCCAATCTTGATTTTTATATTGAAGCAATAACAAATGAAATTCTGTCAAACAGTAAACACAATAGTTATAAAACAAATTTATCACCAGAAGAGTTAAAAGCCTTGCAAAGCCTACAAAAAGATGAAAATATCATTATAAAAAAAGCTGATAAAAGTTCGGTTATTGTTGTTATGAACCGTACTGACTACATTAGAGAAGTTCACCGACAGCTTGAAAACGACCAATATTATAAGAAACTTGAAAATAATTCAACTGAACAATTTAAAAAAGAAATCTATGAGGAAATTTATCAAATGGATAATATAAGTTACTCTATTAAAGAATCTTTGGTTCCTGATAGTGACAATAGAGTTCCAGCTTTTTATATTTTACCTAAAATCCATAAACAATTCAATTCTGATCTACCACTCGGTTACCCTGGAAGACCAATATTATCTGGATGCGGTTCATTAACTGAAAACATATCATCGTATGTCGATAATATACTCAAACCACACATGGAATCATTACCCTCATATGTCAAGGATACTACAGATTTTATCAGAAAAATACAAAACATAACAAATATTTCAACAGAATCATTTTTAGTAACAATGGATGTATCATCTTTATATAGTAATATACCGCATAATGATGGAATCAAAGCATGTCAGTATTACCTTAATCAGAGAACAGGACAACAACATTCAGTTAAAGACATTTTACATCTTATTGAAATAGTGCTTACAAAAAACAACTTCCAGTTTGGTGATGATAACTATATACAAAATTTAGGAACAGCTATGGGAACTAAAATGGCACCATCTTATGCTTCATTATTTATGGGAAAATTTGAAATGGACTTTTTAAATACATGTGAAAGAAAACCCTCAATATGGCTGCGATTTCTTGATGATATTTTTTTCATTTGGGACCACAGTGAAGAGGAGCTTATTACATTTTTTACTGAAATTAACAACTATCACAACACTATTAAATTTACTTATAACTACTCAAAAACAAATGCAACATTTCTAGACGTAAATTTGGAAAAGAAAGATAACTGTGAAATTGAAACTAGTGTCCATGAAAAAATAACAAATGCCCATCAATATATTGAATTTTCTTCATGCCATCTTTTGTCATGTAAAAAGGGTATTCCATTTAGCCAGGCTAAACGATACAGACGAATTACATCAAATAACAACATATATGAAAAGGACTGTGACAAACTACGAGGTTATTTCCGTGCCAGAAACTATCCAGAAAATATCATTACAGACACAATTACCAGAGCATCAACTTTATCGAGGGAGGATACATTACAATTAAAAGACAAATCAGAAGAACGTGAAAATATTATCCCCTTTGTGTGTACATATAATCCATCTTTACCTAATATAGGTAAAATAATTAACCAATATTGGAACCTATTGAAATTTTCTCCAAATGAAAGTGTACGTAAATTATACAAATACAAACCAATTGTTGCTTATAAGAGACCGAGAAATTTACAAGACAATTTAGTTCATACTCATTTAAATGCCAAACTCATGGTTGGTTCAGTATCTAAATGCTGTCGACCTCGTTGTACTCATTGTAATAATATTGTTGAAACTAATGATTTTTCAAGTACTACTATACCTAAAGAATTTGCTATAAAATGTGATTTTTCATGTATATCTTCAGATGTCATTTATCTTATAACTTGTAAAAAATGTAAAAAACAGTATGTTGGTCAAACTCAGCAAAAATGTAGTCAAAGAATGAATAGCCACAAATTTGATATTAAACACTTTCCTGACACTACCCGTGCAGAAAATGAACAAGAAGTCCTGGGACTATCCCAGGAATTCCTGAGAAGTCTCAGGAATTTGTCCTGGAAAAATCCCAGGATTTCCTGAGATAATCCTGAGACTTTTTTCACGCCGTTAAATGGGACTGGACAATCCCAGGAACTTCTTGAAGACAGGAAAAAACAGGAAAAGTATTACTCTGCTATCCCAGGAATTTCTTGTTCTCAGGACAGTCTTATAATCCCAGGAATGTCCTGTTCCCAGGACAATCCCATAATCCCAGGAATGTCCTGTTCCCAGGACAATCCCAGGAATGTCCTGTTCCAAGGACAATCCCATAATCCCAGGAAAGTCCTTTTCCCAGGACAGTCTCATTATCTAATACCGTAAATGTCCTGTCCCCAGGACAGACATGTATAAATGAAGAAAACAGTAAAAGCTGATATCTTAATAAATGCTGCTTTGAAATACTAATTTAATGCACAAATTTAGTTAGCTTAAAAATATTTATTTTAATATTTCATCACATTTTACATTTTGTATGTATATGATTATTACATAATTATAATTGAAGGGTTAGAACAAAAGAAAAACATATTATGAAAAAAATCACACACTATTTCCAATGTCAGCAAATTAGAACTTAAGATCCATGAAAGTTTATAGATTTGAGAAAAAACACTCTGACAAGTTTGACTGTGATGGCATCTAAAGAAACTTGCTTTGA
Organism: Ruditapes philippinarum; assembly: GCF_026571515.1. Classification (NCBI taxonomy): domain Eukaryota; kingdom Metazoa; phylum Mollusca; class Bivalvia; order Venerida; family Veneridae; genus Ruditapes; species Ruditapes philippinarum. The sequence goes on along the minus strand of NW_026852781.1, from coordinate 4,967 downwards.
TTCACAAGTTAACAAACTCTCCCTGTATGGCATTTACATCATTTTGCTCTCAGGATAAATGTCATTTTCTTCCAGCTGACTATCTCCCAGACTTGAACTCAGTTGGCACTCTGACTGACTCTCTGACTTCTTCATTATTTCTGTAAAAAAACATGTTTAGCAATACTGAGTGACTCTCAAGTACAGTTCTATTCTTTTAAGCAGTGTAACAATTATTTATCATTATCAATGTGTTTGTATATATAAACCAAATTCTAGCCCCCTTAGCATTATCAAATTTAACAAAATGTGCATATAATTAGCATGAGAAGAAAATTAAAGGTCCCTATTACATATAAAGCCTTGTTCAAGTGATTTTTAAGAAATGACATAATCACCCTGCATTAAACCTGCCTTACAACAAGACTTTAAAAAATCAATTTAAAGAAGAAATGTGTTCTGATTTTTAATTGTCTTTTATTTCAAAAATAAGATTTGTTCATTGTAATGGATAAGAAAAAGTTTTGTTGAAATTAAAATTTTGTCAAATAAGCAGTGGTGTCATGAAACTGTACATGCAATATAAACACAGGTGGTGGCATGGCCAAATGCAGGTTAACAAATCAGACCAGTAATCAAAGGATTGCTTGCCATATTGGTTTAAACCCTGTCAGCAAGCCATTGTTTCCTTTACACTTATAATTAGTACTAGTTGGTTGCAGAATAATTTGTTGCTTAGAAGTTGGATAAAAAATTCAACCAAGGTAAGAACTTAAATGCAACTTTCATTAAAATAAGAATTTTAGAAGAAAGATAACAAATGGTTTCAAATAATTTTGCCATGAACTTTTTTTTCTTCTGGGAAAGATTAAGAATAGTCAAATATAATAATTAAACAAAATAAAGCATACCTTTTGGGGCTCAATACTGCACATCATTTAATTCACCTAGCATCTCAGAGTCAGACTCAGAACTGGTCCCACTTTTAAGCCTGCAATTTGTGTGAAATCTAATATCAGATTTTTCATTGAAAACAACACATAAAATGATTATGATGACCCTGTCTTATTCAGCTGCACAAAACTTACTGAAAGGTGTGTATAGAACTGTAACATTTAGTCCTCATAATTTTAATTTGTTTCACATTATTTTAACTTGCAGAAATGAAAAAGAGAATCTATCTATTTATATGCTATTTTGTATAGTATATATGTTACAAATTAATTTGACAATCAAATCTAGATTTAAATCAATTATTAGTAAATCAAATGTATGAAGTGGTTACAAATTTTAGTTTGCTACCTTGATTGTTTGATATACATATATAACCTGTTTCTGTACAAATGTAACTTAAGTTTTAATTACCTGATTCTGTTGTATATCTCCTTGTTCCAGGTGATTCTGATTCTTGTCATTCTTATTAACCATAACTATACTTATAAACTTAAACACATTATCATCTTAAACAAAACAATATCTCCAAAACTGCTTAAACATGAAGTTACTAAGTCTCCTCTGTAATTTACACTATTTCCAAGCTTCTAGCTGACCATTCAAACTGGACAGGTACATCATTAGGTAAAACAGGGTTAATCCAAAAATCAAAGCAGTTATCATTTTATATAACATTCATTGAATGTAAAAAAACACATCAAATAGCTAACAGATAAGTAGATTTAGAAAATCATGAATTTAATACTGAAGAAAAATTGCAATGTCCTAGACATATTCTGCATATTAACATTCAAATTTGTAATGTTACCTCTCCCCAAAATAATCATATGGAACAGTCTGATTTGTAGGAATGACCAGAGAGTAAATTAGTCATGCACATATGGTGGGAGAACAAAGGTGGCCAGTTTTATCAGATCTTTGATCTGTGTGGTGTAATATCTAAGTGGGTGTAGTACTTATATATCCTAAGTGTATGCAATTATCAGGCAAAATTTGGTTTCTTGAATTAAAATAGATAAAAAGGACAGTTTCATGAGCTGTTTTATTTCTGTTAAATATCTAAAATACAGGCCTAAATGTCTAAAAAAATTACACCTGTCCCTCTTACTTGAGTAAAAAAAGGACTGTAAGAAGTACAATAGGTTGAAAACATATACATTTCAATGTTTGTAAGTGCAAAAAAAAAACAAGAGTAGAATAATACTTTGGGTAACTTTTATGTCAATTGTTTTTGTTTTGAAATGGAATGACATAGAACATGTAGAATTTCATTTCTGTCCATGGTCCCTGATTCCATGCCAATTATAGCTGTACCAGTATTCCGCTCAGAATCTGTGCCAAAATTATCTGCAGGTTATATACCTGTATATTTGATTTTCCCTATTACAATATCTTATTAAATAAAAAAAACCAACAATTTCCTAGTGCTGTATTCAAAAATCAATTAGCAAATTTTTCTCTTTTTTGATAAAAATCTTAATTGTTTTTCATTAAGGTCTAAGATTATAGAATTTTAAATTCTGAGTATTTTGATACCCATTGTGTTAAAGAAAACTATTACAAACTGACTTCAATATATTTTTATCAATTTTTCTCATGTTTTTCTACTTAGCATTTTTTTCAGCTTTGCTGAGTAATAAAAAGTCTCACAGAAGTTATTTCATTTATTCCTCTGTCCAAAGAACAGGAATTAACAAGACTTCCTACTTTTCACTTTACAGAAAAGTTTCAAAGAAAATATCTTTCTTGTCTTTGACTAAAGTCCTGATAATTCCTGTCCTCAGGACATATTTGAAAATAAAAGTCCTGAGATTTCCTGTTTTTTCCTGTTTGTAAGATTAAAGTCCTGACAATTCCTGTTTTGTCCTGTTCAGTATCTTCAAAAGTCTTGAGATATCCAGTAAACAGGACTTTTGTTAAGAGGTAGAAAACAAATCCTGGGATAATCCTGGGATTTCCTGGGACTTCCTGAGAACAGGAAATATTTTCTGCACGGGTATTACCAATGTATCTGAACATTTTAATTCTGAAGGGCATTCTATCAAAGATTTTTCATTTATGCCAATTGATAAAGTAAAGAATAATTGGCAAAGATTATTAAAAGAAACTTCATGGATGTATAAGCTAGGTACAATTATTCCTGATGGCATGAATTCCAAAATACTTTATTAATTTTGTAGATTATAATTCTTCATTTTAATATTTTATATTTTTTTTATATATATAAAAAATTGTATTTTCTAATTTTTGCTTAATATGACTTAAAACTAATTTCATGCCAATATGTAGTTTATGCTGGTTTTCTTATTTTACATTGTTAATGTCTGGCAGAGCCAGACATCTTTATTGTCTAAGAAGAGATTATGATATAATCAAAAGATTAATCAGAAACTTCAAATACGCTTTCATATAGAAAACAATTGTAGCAAACGTTATAACAATAGATGACACAAAGTTGGACAACAAAAACCACCAAACTGTCCAACCAAAGGAGGAACGACAGACCGTGAAAGCAACGAAAACGAAAGAGCGACAATTTAAATTCTGACTTAACAATTTACAAACAAAAATATACGATAATTTGAACGCGTGCATGTGCAATTCGCTCATAGGCCAATACACAACATTTTGGTCTACCTTTTTTTGTCAGGTATTTTGTTATATTTTATTTCAAAATGCATTCTATACTTTTTTATATTACATGCAGCCTATTTATAGCTTTTTTCACGTTAAATAAAAATTTGATATAATTTAATGTTAATATGTAAAGTTATATTAAAAAAAAATGAAATAAATAAAATAAAAAAATAGATAAAGCAATAAAGCTAAAGTTAGTGTCACTATCAACAGATCTCATCTCATCTCATCTTATCAATGTATTAAATTTTATCACAAACTGTTCATAAGTAAAAATGAAGTTCAAAATATATTTATGACCTATGTGTAAGTAATACGTAGTTAATGATGACTCTTGTGTGTTAAACTACAAAAACATTTTGATTTGTTAAATTGATAGATTAAATTCAATATACGAGTTAATGCTATATATTAAATTCAATATACGAGTTAATGCTATATAATTAACATTTCAGCGATACATAGTTAACATACACTTCAATATGTTGAACTAGTGCCCAAACTGTGATTTAATTTATCAAGACATTTTATAAGTTAAATGAATGCATAGTTTATAAAGAAAATACAAACTTTAAGTATTTTTTAATTCAATTTATAAAATAAAATTACCATTTAAGCAATTCATAGTTAACATACACCCCAATATGTTAAACTAGAATCTAAAACATGGATTGTTTATAAAAACATATTGATAAGGTGCATGATGCATAGATTGAAAATAGAAAAAAAAACAAGATAATTTTAAAATTAATGTATACATTATAATTAATTTTTAAACAACCCATACATAGAGGATATTGAATAAGTGTAAGTTAAATACTGAATTTATGCACAAGTTGAATAAAATTACATTATGCGAGCCTCTGGCGAGTGCAATAAATTCAGTAATGAACTTACACTTATTCAATATAGTCCAAGAGATGGTGGGGTTTTATTGCAATTTACCGTATCACCAAAAGAAACATTGCCATTATAAAGTATATTGTTTATAGTTTCTAAAAACCCATTTCTTAAGTTACGCAGCCCGGGCAAAAGTACAAAAATTCAAGATGGCCGCCAATATGGCCGCCATAAATTGCAAAATACCATATAATTTTTGTTTCTTGATTTTTTACATACGAATTTTGTACAAAGTAGTTTCAATTGCACAATATCAGATAAAATATGGCTAATTTATGTCATAATTAAGCAAAAATGACAATTATATGACAAACTTTAAAATTATCACTATCAATTTACCAAAAAAGTGGTAAAAAATAGCATTTTTTTGACAATATGATGACTTTCGTTTTTCCGTATTTACACAATATAAACGAAAATGCATTGAAAGTGTCTGTACTTTATAAATTTAATATAGCTAGACAAGTTAAGCATAAAAAAATCATTTTCTGGCATTT
>NW_026852780.1:0-11160 GCF_026571515.1 Ruditapes philippinarum | reverse complement strand
TACAAAAATTCAGATCATTGGCTCACTCAGTTTTTCCAGAATAATTATTCTATTGTGAAAGATGAAAGACTTGAGTTGTAACATAGTGTTTTTTATAAAACAATAGAGTTAACTTCTATATTCACATTACATTATTCTAATTGTGAAAAAAAAGACCAAAAATCTGACTAAAGAATAGCACAAAAAAAAAGATTTAAAGATATTTCTTAATTAATTATCTTTAAGCATAACTTTCTAGTTGATCTTTGTAAGAAATTCGAATTTTATGTAAGAGGCTTATTAACCTCAGTGGAGTTCCTTTAAATATAAAATACTAGTATTGTTAATTTAATGTGTATATCACAAAATATAGCTAATTCTACTTGTAACATTAACTACCTGAAGTACATTAAAACTTTCTGCAAATCTTTTGCCTAAAACTGTTCATCAGACTATAGAGAAGTTCTTGTTGGCCATAAAATTGATTTGAAAGTTCCATTCCAGTAATTAATCAATAATAAACCTTTTTTAAAAATCTGAATTTCTTTACCATGATCATTGATGCATTCAGCCTTAAACCAATTTGGTGTGTTCTTTAAAAGGATATACACATCTGATATGTTTTAAATAAAAGTTACAAAAGTTAAATATTTTGCCAATCATAATATTACATCATTAACCTATATACAGGTCATTAAAGCAGCTGTCTCAGCATGTATGCCTGTTTCTTTAGTGTCTACCTTAAAATAAAGTGACTGATAAAAAAATTGATATTATAGGAGGCGAGCTGCTTTAACAAAATTATAATTTTCCTTTTTTTTATTTTTATTTTTTTAAATAAAATTGTTAAAAAAATATACAAAATTATTTTTACAGCAGTTACAAAACCAGCAAACACAGTTATTACATAAACACAGAAGGGTATAGTGTTTACTGAAGATAACTCCTGAACCTTTTTCTTTTTACTTAATGAGTATTTCCACAGTTGTATAAGATACCAGGTGAACAATAAAATCATTTGTATGAATTCCACTAACCAACCAATATAATCATTTGTACCAGATTAAAGTGACCAATGAAATCACTGCTTACTCCTCGTGATTCAGCAATTTTGTATGTTATGTCAGAGGTCACAGTGTGTTTAAATAATTTTTTTTTGTTTCTCATAGTTTCTTTTTTTCCATCATGATTTAATATATAAAGTCTACAGAAATTAATCACATTGATCACAAAGTGTTCATCCATCAGTCCACAGTTGGCGAGTTAAAGAAATGACTTGGTTTCTTGGAAATGTTACCAGTTCTGTCACCAAACCTGTAAAAAAGACAAAAGAAAATTCTTGTTACAATAAAGAATGATTTTATGTATTATAATGGTAAAAGTGTTCATATCCGATGTCTTCATTGGTCTCCTTTTATGGTCAAAAATTGCATTTTTTTTCTTTCTCAAAAAATTAAGAGAATTTATAAAAAAAAATAAAAAATTCAAAGCCACAAAATTATGTCATTGCCAATTTTTCCATATCTTAAGTATTACGCTTTTTCAACAAGCACATAAGCTCTATGAAATATTTTACTCTTTTAAATGAAAATCTTCATGGGCAAGTGTAATTTTGCACATAAAAGAGGTCAACAAACTACCAGAAACCAATTTGGCAAAAAATTCTTAAAATATTAAGTGGGTGAAAAAGAAGAGTACTATTGAAAGACAGTTGCATCATTCCTACAATATGCACTCCATTATCAAAAGACTCAGTTATAAAAGCAAAGACCTGAAAAGTATTTCTCTTTCTTGAATTTTCAAGTTAATTTCATTAAGTGCAAACACCCCAAATTGGCCAAATACCACAACCTTTGCAAGAGGTACACACTTCCACCTAATAGACACCATAACCCATTAATTATACATGTATGCCCAGTTTATATCGACACTTCCTTTAACATTTATATTGTAAGAGTTTCCTCCTACTCCCATTAATGTATTTTATCCGATTTACTTTGTTTGATTTACCTTTACACAGAGCTTTCGCTCATTGAACGTCTCAGTTCTTTCAGTGGTGGCATGAGTTTACGTTTTTCCTCTCTGATATAGAAATTTAAACAGTATAATTTATGATCTACACCCAATACAAGGGTGTACTGGTTATTATGTTTAGTAAACACCTACATTCCCAGAGTGCCGAGTATAACAACCATATTCCAAGCTACTAGTGTGTTATTTTAGCTTTGATATATATATCTAATTTATGCTTTTACTTTCATGTTTAACATAATATTTGTATGTTGATTCTAGCAAGAGACTTTTATCCTGATCAATGTCCTGCAAACCATTTTTTATTTCTTTGTTACGTTTTAAAGCACACTGAACACTGCAGATAAATCACTGAATATATCACATGAACTCTTTCAACCATTACCTCAAGACGTACTTCTATAGATATATGCAGGAGCACTCAAGTTAAACCACAGACCATTACTAAGCTAGCTGGATCATAATGGACTCTTCACATAACCATTATATTGGACTCGAACAACCCATGGTTTGATAAAGGATATCTTAATCACTTTGTCAATAACGCTCCATTACCATGCATTTGAAGATGGAAATTGATGGATTTTCGATAGTTATTAGGACAGGTGAAAATGCAATGCAGCATCCTTACTTATCAAGGTTATGAATAATAATCAGACCTGTGCCAAACAGAATGATGTAAATTTTTATCAAGAAATTCTTAAGAGATGGTTGCAATCGAGACATTAGTACAAGGTAGTCTGGCCATAATATGTGCAGACAACAAATATATTTCAGTATTACAAAATTAAGGTGTTAGATGGTCTTTTATTTGTACTTTTTGGCAAGTTGACGGAGAGCTTATCTATCAAAATGATTATCATCACACATATTATATAAGCCTAATTATGCATACGCAGCAAAGAGACAAATCAGCTTGGCATACAAAGGAAGACACACAGGACTGATTAATATGGGTTATAATGCAGAGATATATACTTCTATATAGTCAAAGCAAGATAAATATTCTGTATGAATTATATAGCTTCCAAGAGCATACATTTAAAAACACTCTGTTATAGTTTGTGATTAAAAATGCACATAACAGTAAATTTCAGATCAGAAATTACCTAGCAAATATTTTTGATTCCGTATCAGTATAGATTCTGTTTCTCAGTAAAACATCGTCATGTTCTCTACATACATTTTAGTGAGTATTAAATTATGGTGAGTGTACATGTAAAGGTCAAACTAATAACTGTATTTTGCCATAAATCTCTACTTCACATGTATAATAAAAAAAACCACATAACTCAGAAAAAAAAATCTATTTACAATACATATCCATCAGAGTGTAATCGCAGTGTTCAATTGATAAAAAAGTTGTTTATTTTTATTTCATCCATATTCAGAAAATGACTATTATATTCAGCTCAACTCGTCAGAGAAAATAAAAAAGAGCATAAATTGTTTAATGCTACTTTAACAAAAGTAAATGATGGGGGCCTAAATAGAATTAGACAGGTCAAAGAAAAAACCAAACACTGATGTAAAAAAATATGCACAGGCACATGCAAAAATAAAGGTCTCTATATCAATCATGAAACTACATTTGATAATTATTTAAAGCAAGAATACAGTACAGTTAAACCTGCCAATGAAAGTACATTAAAGAGCAAGGTGGTTATTGAATGCAAGTATTCTTGACATAGTTACTAAATAATTACTAAATAGTAAATTGTTAAAAGAATATACTCGCTGTAAGTGATGGGCATTCTATATGTTATTATTCTATTACAAGATGGTCTACTGTGAATATTTGAATGTTATCTTTAATATTTGTGCTAAATATCATGTACACTGTAGGAATTTAACAAAATGATCACTGTAACTTCATTTTGAGCATAAGGGAAGAATGCAAGCCTTGCATTTGCTTCTGATAAGTCAAGCACAAGAGCTATAGTTACATATTATCAGTTACTGCTTATGTGACTGGCACATTTATTGCCTATTCAACATGACACAAAGCCTGTGCAGATCAAGTGAATAATGAATCAGGCTGAGCATTTTAATTTCAAACTGTTTAAACTACATTTGTCGCAATACAGCTGCCACCATTACCAATTAGCATTGTGTTTATCTCTCATTCAACCATTACTCAGAAACAGCACCTAGCCTAAGTCTAGTGCCTACGCAAGCCTAGACATCCGACAGAATTTTTAGTTCAACATTACTAAGTGAAGATGGCTACAAAAATGCATATCTGCAGACCCACTGAAATGCGTAAGCTGGAAAATTTAACCCTCCAATGACCATCAGGAATGATAACTTGTCTGTGATATCAGACAGAATCACCAGAAGGCACATCTATACAGTCTAACCACACAATATTGCTAGCTTATTCAGAATTTTGATATTGAAAAAAGCTTTTAATCAAGCAAACAGTGTGTTAAGGTCATATGACAAGTTTCAAGCTTTATTAGATTCTCCCTTTTGTCCAGTATATTAATCACAAGTTTGCACACAAGTAGAACCAACAACCAATCATAAGCTAGCTTCCAAGCTGAGTACATGCATCTTCCTTACATGAAACAAGGTGGAGACTATATGTTCCAAATGTGCTCATTCTTAGGAGAGCATAAAAATGCATCGGTCCATGACATAAGTTGAACATACTGTAGAACTAGTAGGGCGGCAAGTGATTGGAAGTCAACATCCTTGATCTTACTGCCTTACAGCATAGACGTCACTGCATGTATGTAGAGCAATAGCATTTGAAAAGAAAAAGTTTAGCAAGGTGGTTGGCCAAACTAGAATAAAACATCAAATCTATTATTTTGACAGTTGCCTCTTCATATCTGTATATATTTTAAGACAAGTTTTTTCAACAAATCAAAATTATTCATTCTATCAATCAAAAGCAAGTCATGTTCATTTCAATTTAGGGTTTCATTGACCGAGACTTGTATAAATAAAAAGACAGAAATAGGCAATCCTATATACATGCATATGTGAAGGTACCACTTAAGGCTTACTTGTTATTTTGTGTTGTTGCTTTCACCTGCAGACTTTAATATAATTAAACAATTCATATACAGGTTTGAAAGTAATGCTAAAGACAATATCAAATAACAAGAGCTATCACAGGAGACAGCAAAGCTCGACTAATAAAATACTGGATGCAGTAAGGAGGACAAAACTATGAAAGAACTAGAAATGTGTCATCATGCCACGGATGCCCCCGCATGCAGCCAAAATTTCAGATGTTATAATATTTAGTTCCAAATTTGTTTGCACAAATCATTGTTTTCATTTTAAGTTCAAAGCCCTTAGAACTTTTCAACGTTTACACAAACCATTTTCATACAATGTTCAAGGCACTGAAATTATTCAGTCTTAACCTTTTGAAAATAGCATATTTCATATTTGTAGCCAAAATAATGGCTACATACATTTCCACAAAAGTATGAGTGCTGAAACTGAAAGTTCAAATTTTTTCCAATATTCAAGAAAGATAAGTTTGTCCAAAATCATTGAACCATGACCAAATTCAAACTTAAACTGCTTATTCCTAAGATGTATCTATATTATTTTCAAAGTGAAAGGGACATAACTCTGCCAAAAAATCATCGAACCATGACCAAATTCCAACTTGACCTGCCCATTCCTTTGACATATCCATATGTCAAATTTGAGTTGAATATGTAACACTGTTGGGTAGATAATGAACAGAAACTGTAAATTTCATATTATTTTCAAAGTGAAAGGGGCATTACTCTGTCAAAAATCATTGAACCATGACCAAATTCGAACTTGGCCTGGGCATTCCAAAAACATATCCATATGTGAAATTTGAGTTGAATGTGTTGTACTGTTGGGGAGATAATAAACAGAAACTGAAAATTTCATATTATTTTCAAAGTGAAAGGGACATAACTCTGCCAAAAAATCATCGAACCATGACCAAATTCCAACTTGTCTTGACCTGTATTTTCTCATGACATATCCATATGTCAAATTTGAGTTGAATGTGTTGTACCGTTGGGGAGATAATGAACGGAAACTGAAAATTTCATATTATTTTCAAAGTAAAAGGGGCATAACTCTGCCAAAAATCATCGAACCATGACCAAATTCAAACTTGACCTGTATTTTCTCATGACATATCCATATGTCAAATTTGAGTTGAATGTGTTGTACCGTTGGGGAGATAATGAACGGAAACTGAAAATTTCATATTATTTTCAAAGTAAAAGGGGCATAACTCTGCCAAAAATCATCGAACCATGACCAAATTCGAACTTGACCTGTATTTTCTCATGACATATCCATATGTCAAATTTGAGTTGAATGTGTTGTACCGTTGGGGAGATAATGAACGGAAACTGAAAATTTCATATTATTTTCAAAGTAAAAGGGGCATAACTCTGCCAAAAATCATCGAACCATGACCAAATTCGAACTTGACCTGTATTTTCTCATGACATATCCATATGCCAAATTTGAGTTGAATGTGTGCAACCGTTACTAAGATAATGAACGGAAACTGATGATGACGGAATGACAGAATGACGGAATGACGGAAGGACGGAACAGGGTAACACTATATGCCCCGGCCATTACATGGCGGGGGCATAAAAATCAATTATGTATAATTATGTATTAAGTTATAGTAAAAAAATAACATTTGTTAACATAAATTCCAAGATCAAGGGGAATAATTCTAGAAATAGTCATGCTAGAGTTATGGACCTTGCCACACAACATTTGTGTAATGATAAGAAATATATATTTGAAGTTTGAAGTAGATACCTTAAAAAATAAAGAAGTTATTATATTTCTTAAAGAAAATCCAAAGTTCAAAGAGAGATAAATCTGTTAATATTGCTTCAAGAGTTATGAACATTGTCACATAAAATGTAATTGATGATAAGGAATAAGTATTTGAAGTTTGAGGTAGATACCTTGTAAAATAAAAAAGTTAAAATAAAAAATAACATTTTTCTAGTAAATAAATCTAAGTTTATGGGGAGATAATTCTTGCAATATTGGTGCTAGAGTTATGAACCTTGTCACATAAGATGTGGATGATGATAAGGTAAATATATTTGAAGTATGAAGTTGATCCCTTTAGAAATAAATAAGTTACAGTAAAAATAATATTTTGTATGGAAAATTCTAAGTTCAAAGGGAGATAAATCTGTAAATATTGGTGCTAGAGTTATGAACCTTGTCATATAAGATGGGGATGATGATAACGTAAATATATTTGAAGTATGAAGTTGATCCCTTAAGAAATAAAGAAGAAACCGTAAGAAATAATATTTTTTGAGGAAATTTCTAAGTTCAAGGGGAGATAAATCTGAAAATATTGGTGCTGGAGTTATGAACCTTGTCACATAAGATGGGAATGATGATAAGGTACATATATTTGAAGTATGAGGTTGATCCCTTAAGAAATAAAGAAGTATCAGTAAAAAATAGTATTTTTTAAGGAAAATTCTAAGTTCAAGGGGAGATAAATCTGAAAATATTGGTGCTAGAGTTATGAACCTTGTCACATAAGATGTGGTTGATGATAAGGAACATATATTTGAAGTTTGAAGTTGATACCTTAAGAAATGACAAAGTTATAGTGAAAAATATTTTACTGCACGAAAACTTTAATCTAAAATCTGGGCGGGAAGCCGGGGCGAGTAGGACAGCTCTCCATATACTTCGTATAGTCGAGCTAAAAATAAGACTATCATGTCCAAATAAGCCATAATTAAGGCAAGTGAGGAAATTCCATCATACTTAACTTATTCAAAAACATAAATTTATTTCAGCATGAAATTGTTTTCATTTTTATTCCTACAAGCTTATTTGGAAAATGGTTTCAACCCATTTTTAAACTCGTGCCTAAAATATACAAAATTTTTGGTACTTGGGACTTTGCTTCATCAGTTAATGTCTGTTACTTACAAATATCACCCATCCCAAATGAATTGATGGCTAATTTCCTTTATCAAAATACATATACTTATTTATTGTTCAATATGAAAAAGCAACGGTCAACTTATAATTTTATACAGATGATAACTTACCTCGGTGTCCTGGCCGCCCATGTTCGACTCCTTTCATAACCAGAACCAGGTGTATGCACTGGTCCTAATCTACTCTCTAACACTGAAACATACAAAATATTAATAAAACATCTTTCTATTAATTACAGAACAAGAGGGCCATGATGGCCCAAAGTCGCTCACCTGTATATAGGCCCCTGGAGTGGGGCCAGTTTAAACCCCAGGGCTTTTATTTGAACAAACTTGGTTGTATATGTATGCATGTTTATATATATATATATATATATATATATATATATATATATATATATATATATATATATATATATATATATATGTATGTATATATATATATATATATATATATATATGTATATATATATATATATATATATATATATATATATATATATATATATATATATACATACATATACATACATTATATATATATATATATATATATATATATATATATATATATATATATATACAAACAACATTCCTCCATTTTACGGGGGCATCGGTCTATTTGAGACCATACTTGTGGGGTGTATATTTAATGTGGGGCATACATAAGGCCTCGCAACTCTGGCATGTTTAAAACGATGTATGGGGGCGTAGGCTACCCTTCTAACATAGTGCCCGTAGGCCGGTTTTAGTAGTAAATGATATATGTCCCACAAATGTATATATTTTTAATGGGGTTTTATTTTATTGGTCAATATGTTTTCACAAATGGTAAAATCAAATATATAGTTTATATATATAACTTAGTACCCCTTAGTTCTGTTGTATGGAAATGTTCATTATAGGCCTATATAGTGGCGTATATAAAAACTGACTGCATGAAATAATGCCACTCAACTCGGTCTTATATATGGGCCCCGTAAGTGAAGATATGTGTGAATATATATATATATATATATATATATATATATATATAGTTTATGCTTTAAGTAGACCGAGAATACTCAAAAGAACTGCATTACGGAGACTGTTGGATTACGGGGACAAATTTTGGTCCCTCTAATAATTCAGGTTAAGCTGGCTTGTGAAGTGGGGATGCCATTAGCTATTTCTGTTTTGCATTCACATAAGTGGATGTGATTTAGAAGATAGGTTATTGTTGTTTTGAAAGTAGGTGTCAAATCACGAGAAAAATAACGTTTTTCGTTCAGAGCAGTGTATATTTTGAAACATGTAATAGGGAGACCGCAGTTTATATTAAATAACTTTAAAAAATTGACTATATATAGAAAATGTTTTTATAGTATTATTTAATTTGATATTATTCCTATCGTATGTCCAAAAATCAAATCAATATGGAAAAAAAAATAAAAATATGATTTTTCGTGTTCCATGTTTTCAATTTATTTTACGTGAACCGGAATGTAGGTTTTAGTGGACGGCATTTAGTGCGTACTGTCATGGCGGCGTGTTTAACCTACGGGAAGAGAATGGTAAGTTTATTAGACTCAAAAAGATTTCTTTAGATGTATTTTGTGAAATAAATAAGTTTTTTTGTAACGTTGAAAATATTAGAATAGGTATGGCTTTGGACAAAGTAGTATAATCGCAGATTCAAAATGGCAGCTTTACAAAATCTGAATGAGGTTTCAGAACATGAGGTGCGCGGGAAGAATTCAAATAACGAAATGAATTTGTAGAGTTTTAATCTAATTATTTGTGATACTGTTGTTTCTGTTTCTACATTCCATAGGCTTTAATGCATGTGATTATAAAACTATTTATGCACACGACTTTGGGTAGATATGACAAGTAGAGTTTACAGTTCTCGGGCACAGGCGCTAGTCACATAATCAAATATTTTACATAATCGGTCTATATATGTATATAAAGATATAAGGCCCCCAACGAAACAAAAACATCATGCAGAACAAACAAGAACACTGCTGCAATAAACGACCAGATCACTGTTATCTCTTTCTGGTCGTCATCTGAAAGGATCAATCCAAGTGCCAACGCTTTTTATTTCATTAAAATCCCTCAAATAGCAAAGAAATGAGGAAAAGTTTCGCAAAATGCCAATATTTTCAATTCATGTCGTTTTCGACGTCCAGTCCATTCATGTATACAAACACGATTTCTGATCGATTTTTACGGAAAAAACAAAAACGGCTAGAATTTCCACGTACGTTCCATAAACAAACTCTTTTCCTGTCGATCTGCGAAGTCTTCACTGATCAAATGCCCTCTTCGTACGTATTTCATTAAAAAATACACAAGGATCTCGCTTGTGACAGTACTTTATCGCCATGTATAGCGCATGTATATACTGTTCCGCTCTGAATATTATATAAGGATTTGATTGGTTAAGATAATTACCGGAATACTATTGACCAATCGTATAATACTATTTCTTTGCTTCATTTATCTGTCACTTCAAATTACAAATGGCGCACTTTACTTGACCTCCGCTTCTACAACCAATATTTTTTAAATATTTGAGTACAAAGAGGGCTCTAGTTCAATTTAGACTTCGCAGATTGATAGAAAAAGAGTTTGTTTATGAATTTTATGATGAAATTTTAGATGTTTTCTATTTATTTCGTAGAAATCGACCAGAAATCGTGTTTGTACACATGAATAGATTGGACGTCGAAAACGACATGGATTGAAAATATTGGCATTTTCTGAAACTTTTACTCATTTCTTTGCTATTTGAAGAATTTTAATGAAATAAAAGGCTTTAACGCTTGGATTGATCCTTTCAGATGGGGACCAGAAAGAGATAACCGTGATCTGGTCGTTTCTTTCAGCAGTGTTCTTGTTTGTTCTGCATGATGTTTTTGTTTCGTTGGGGGCCTTATATCTTTATATACATATATAGACCGATTATGTAAAATATTTGATTATGTGACTAGCGCCTGTGTTCTCGGGGTAATGATACCTCATTCATAGTTTTATCACCATTATAAAATATTGGTACCAGTTTTTTCCATGATGCATATTAAATTTTAGTATTTTCTTTTATTTATCACTGATAAAAACACTTTTCAATCTCTTTAAAGACATTTCACTAGATTTCATGAAAGACCTAGAAAAAGCATAGGGGTCACTCGCGTGGTCAGGGGCTGTATAT
>NW_026852779.1:0-55843 GCF_026571515.1 Ruditapes philippinarum | reverse complement strand
TAGAGCAGTACATCTTGAAGTTGCACACACTTTGACAACTGACTCCTTCATAGCAGCATTTCAGCGTTTTACGGCTAGAAGAGGATATCCGAAGAAGGTGTTCAGTGATAATGGAACAAATCTTGTGAGCGGTGTCTACTTGAAAGTTCACCTTAGTCATACTCATGTCGCTTATTGACACTTTAAAGTTTAAAAGCTAAGCTTAAACATTAACCACTCGAATATACATATATTTAAGTTTAAAAGGTCAAATTTGTCTCTTTATTGTACATGTACTAGTTATTTAGAATTTTGATGAAATTTAAGAGTAATTTCATGGCGAGGACTGATTTCTAAGTACTTCAGATTTGTGAACGTAGTTAATGGCGTCAATAGGTTACGCTACTTTACGTGACGTAAGATGTTTACGTCGACGTCATCATTTTTGTTTTGTTTTGTTATTGAGAATCTCGTCAGTTTAAATCTGGAACTTGATGTATTGAGACAAGTCAAAATCGGTATGTTTAATTTAACAAAATAATGCAATTATTTTAAAAGATAATTTACAGTAAGATTTAAATTTAAAGGTACAAAAGTTCTAATTAGATTTATTGTGTAATTCATATGTAATTTATTGATGATGTGAATGTTTTTATGTTTATTATAGCATAAAATCGGCTATTTTTCCCTATTTTGCCCATGTTATAACGGGACCAAAACCATGCGTTAACATAGTCACGCGCTCTTGTTATAGCCCGGTTTCACCTATTCGCAATACATACAGGGCCCAGTAAAACAAACAAAAAAGTTGACGATTTGGCCTGTTTGCCAAAGAGTCATGCGCTCTTGTTATATTGAAATTATTGATTCGAGGGCCTCAGTCGCATAAACGGCGAGCAGCATTCAAGTAATTATGCCGGCAATACGGCGTAGGACATCGCCGCTTGCGTGCTTGAAAAAAAAAACGATAATTGAATCTAGCTGATGTCAATGATCTTTTTTCTACCGCCAATCTGTAATCATTCTAGGAATTTCTGAGGGGCCTGTTTTGTCTTGGGTAGAGTAATGTTATGTTTTTCTTAAGTTAATGTATCTCCAAAGTTAAACTTTGTTTAATCAATTAAAATTCGAAATTTCGTTCGGTTCCCAAAATGTTGGCCCCGGAAAAAATAAAACGGATACGTAAAACATGTATAATGTTGGATAAATACCGTTCAAGCACAAGGATTTAATATTTGTGATTTGTATATAATATACATCATGAATCTGTTTAAAAATTTTATGCTATAATAGCGTCAACGCACGTTTATTTCGTGCTATAAAGTCTGCAGAGTCCCTCGGAACTGTTGGAACCAACCGTTTCTCGGGACTCTGCAGACGTTATAACACGAAAAACGTGCGTTAACCCTATATTATTTATTGCGAAGTACAAATTGTATAGAGGATATTTGTTTAGTTCAGTGTAAGATCGGAATATATTTCACCGAGTGAGCACCAAAATGTATATTTCACGAGTGGCGCAGCCACGAGTGAAATATGAACTTTTGGTGTTCACAAGGTGAAATATATTTCAATCTTACACTAAACTAAACAAATTTTCTTTTTATTATATGCAAATAAACGTTTTAAAAAGACATTAAACCTAATACTGAATGAAAAGCGCGCCAAATAATTATACAACTTGACGTCATTTACGACGTCACGTCATTAAGTTGGTACCCAGTACTGTGCACGCTGGTATTTAACTCAAACAACGTAAGGGGCTTAAATTCAAAACAGTGAAATTATCAAAGTGGTAATTTCACTGTTTCAAAAAGTGAAATTACCAGTTTTATATCACCGTTATATTTCTATAAACCACCGAAAAGCATGTTATAAAGATTAATATTTTCAGAAAATCGCTTATCATCGCTTATCGACGTTTATCAACGAAATAAAATTTAAAGGCGCATACTCGTTTAGATTTATTTGAAGTAGAACCCAAGTTCCCGAACATACATGTTCTGCTCAAGCACTTTTACTATATAATAAATATATGCCTAAAGCAGCACGATAATTTTCATGAAAATTTGAAAATGTATTAAGCAGTATAATATTGTTAAGTTACCAAAATAATGCAATTTACACATTATCAATGGCACTTTTCAACCCAATGTCCTGTAGAGGTAAAAAAATATGCAAAAATTGACCTTACTGCATTAGCAACGCAGTAGAAATATAGTTATAAATACTGAACTAGAAATGTGTCATCATGCCACGGATGCCCCCGCATATGCAGCCAAAATTTCAGATGTTTTAATATTTACCGTAGTTCCAAATTTGTTTGCACAAATTATTGTTTTCATTTTAAGTTCAAAGCCCTTAAAACTTTTCAATGTTAACACAAACCATTTCCATACAATGTTCAAGGCACTGAAATTATTCAGTCTTAACCTTTTGAAAAAAGCATATTTCATATTTGTAGCCAAAATAATGGCTACATACATTTCCACAAAAGTATGAGTGCTGAAACTGAAAGTTCAAAAATTTTCCAATATTCAAGAAAGATAAGTTTGTCCAAAATCATTGACCCACGACCAAATTCAAACTTAAAATGCTTATTCCTAAAACCCCAGTCACACTAGAGCTTACGATTACTTGCGACCACCGGCGACTTGTAAAACTGACGATCATCAACGATTGTCTGCGACCAAAACCATTTTTGCACAGATAAATTTACGTTTGCGAGTATCGTAAGACAAGTCATCATTGACAATCGTTCGACAGGTCATAAGTAAACGTACGATGGTCTCAAGATTGCCTGGGATTATTTACGACTACCCATGTCATAACATGCGATCACCTACAACTTGTCGTACGACCATCACACGATTACTAAAGACTACTTAGGATTATCAGTGACTAGTGGCAATTTGTAAAGACTGTCGTAAGATTGTCGCACTTCCGAACGACCATCGTGCGACAGCCTGAAGACCTTATAAGATCACTAGCGACCTGTTTGATCGCAAGGAGGTTTTTGTGCAAGCTCAAAAACCTCTCTACGACTGAAATTGGTCGTGGGACCTAAATAAGATAACCTGCGACTGCCAAAGATCACCGATGACCGTCGTAAGACGTTTTAAAGATTGTCCGCGACCAGAGGTCACTGGTGATCGTGAACTGGTCTTCACTGGTCGTAAGCTATAGTGTGACTGGGGCTTAAGATGTATCTATATTATTTTCAAAGTGAAAGGGACATAACTCTGCCAAAAAAATCATCGAACCATGACCAAATTCCAACTTGACCTGCCCATTCCTTTGACATATCCATATGTCAAATTTGAGTTGAATATGTAACACTGTTCGGTAGATAATGAACGGAAACTGAAAATTTCATATTATTTTCAAAGTAAAAGGGGCATAACTCTGCCAAAAATCATCGAACCATAACCAAATTCGAACTTGACCTGTATTTTCTCATGACATATCCATATGTCATATTTGAGTTGAATATGTGCAACCGTTCTTAAGATAATGAACGGAAACTGATGATGACGGAATGACAGAATGACGGAAGGATGGAACAGGGTAACACTATATGCCCCGGCCATTACATGGCGGGAGCATAAAAATTGGTAATTAATCGCTATTCTAACACGACCCGCATTTTTCCCTATTGAACATAGAGGAACCGAAAGTGTGTGTTATTATGCTATAAAATCACTGTTTGACGTTCTATATTTAGACATGTGACGTAATCATTATACACGTGACGTAACCACTAAAAATGTGACGCGCTGACAATAAGTACGGAAACAAATCAGGCGCAATTTAGCTAATTATAATGTACGGTAGCATTTATTTGTTGATGTCGTGTTAGACTCGAAATAATATATCCAAATCGGTGAGTTTATTGCTTGATAACATCACTGTTTGTCGTTCGGATGCGCATCATTATATCACTCAGGCTACGCCCTCGTGATATAATTCCCCGCATCCGAACTCCAAACAGTGACGTTATTGAGCAATAAAATCAGTTTGGGATATATTATTTCTTAAATAACATGTAAATTATTACTAGAATTTTGAATCTAGTTATACTTATCCAAAAATCTTAGTAGATTCTACATTTTTCTCAGGTTTGATTTTATCGAAATATATTTGCTCATCTGGAGGCGTGCAGCTTTAATGTACAAAGTGTTCTAAACATAAAGAATATTTCGCTCAATGATTACAAGATAATTCAATGATGTGACTGACTTAAGAAATAATATATCCCAAACTGTGATTTTATAGCTCAATAACATCACTGTTTGGAGTTCGGATGCGAGGAATTATATCACGAGGGCGTAGCCCGAGTGATATAATGTTGCGCATCCGAACGACCAACAGTGATGTTATCCAGCGATAAAATCACCGATTTGGATATATTATTTCGATTCTAACACGACATAAACAAATAAATGCTGCCGTACCTGCTATTAGGCAAAATTGCGCCTGATTTGTTTCCGTACTTATTGTCAGCGCGGTCGGATTTACGTCACATGTACAATGATTACGTCACACGTCTAAATATAGAACATCAAACAGTGACTCTATTGCATAATAATACACACTTTCGGTTCTTCTATGTTCAATAGGGAAAAATGCGGGTCGTGTTAGAATTTGTAATATATCTCGGACAGGTTAAGAGTCCGTTTAAATCACTAAATGAATTAACAAAACTGACTTAAATTTAATTGTTGCTTATTTCCGAGACATATTTATAATTGATTCAGGCTTATTATTTATACACCGTAATTTACAAGTTGTACATAAAGTGTAGACATGTCAATTATTAATTTCATTTATTCCCCCAAAGTTTTGATACTAATGTCAGTAAACAGTTTTATGTAGCTCAATGTTGTCAAACATTCTTAAAGGGACTCCACTGAGGTTTTTTGACATGACGGGACTGGAAAGTTTTTGTTTTTTTAGAATATTACTCCATTTGATGAAGATCTATACTGTATACTATAGTCTGTCCCATTAAAAATGGAAATGAACTTTTGCCTGGTGTGAAATAACAAAACGAGGTTGAATAAAAATTTAACTATTTTTGTAAACTAAAAAAAAGTCACCCTCGAGATTTTTCAGGATTTTACTCTAAAATGTCTACTTTTCTTGTGAAAGCGAATTTTGATTTCTCTATGGAAAATCTCTGTTGTTTATTTTCCGTAGCCATTGCCGAAGTACTCTTCATTTGAAGATGAACGGGAGAAAGCACGCGTCATGTTTCTAAAATATACATGAGGTTCTCGGGGTCGTTTCATGATTATTTTACAAAGCTGGATCTACAAGATGTAACAGTTTTGTTGCAATGCATGATGAAAAACTTAAAAAAAAAAGAAAAATAAGCAACAAGAACACCGAGTCAAATGGATAAAATATCTAGAAATTGCACTTACTTTTAAGCTGAATAGAATTCCTATGAATTTCGGAATAGATATTTATAAATGTCCCTTCTGAAGATTCCTTCATTGCCAGTATCTATCCAGTTCCGTAGACCCGATTTTTTTCTACTTCGAAACTCCTAAACAGTTAAGCGACATTCACCATTGAGGAGACATTATCTTTATTTGGGGATTGTCTCCCGAATAGGAGATATAAGTGGTAAAATAAGATATATATATTTAATGTACCCCGATTAGGGGACAATCTACCATATTAGAGACAGTCTCTTGATTGGGAGTAAATTCTTTACTGTATGCCTTAATCTCCAGATCAGGAGATTGTCTCTTATTACAAAGATTTATTCTAGATTGGGAGACAGATAAGTAAAATATCAAGGCTGACTCCCAATCGTGTGAACCTACGTAAAAAGCGGGAAAAAAAAAGTTTACAAATATTTTCATATTTATTTCAATAACAAATGCTTTACAGATTTAAGTGCTGTTTTACTAAGCATTTTACGTGTCCTCATTTTTACATATATAAATCGTTTGTTTGAAGAACTTCATGTAGCTGTTGGGCAACCTGTGGTAAGTGAAAGTTTTCTGTATTAAATTCCAGTAAGTAAACACACTTCAGTTTTGGACCCCCTCCTTGAACTTGACCGTCATGTTGAAATTCTCCAGTGCAAAATAATGATGAACGTGCAATATTGTTATTTAATATCCAATCATAAATAAGACTCTGTAGACCTTGTGGAACACGTCCAACCAAATGACCATTTGTTGAATCATAAACTATGATTGCCCTTGGATCATAGGTGTTGTTTGTTTCTCTCATACAAACAAGCCGATGGCTTGATTCTGGTCTGTAGCGAAAGTGATGGTATCTGTAAGCCAAATGACAGTTTGTTAAGTGCTTGTTTTATCTGATATGTTTTCAATTATAGTTTTTATCTAGACATTTTAGTAGTTTATTTACATTGATTAAGGAACAATGTTCTTCCTAAGTTTTGCAAAATATGTGATTTGACTAAACTAAAAACTAGCATGATAAAAATGATATAACAAATACCCATTAATGGTTGAGAAGAACATTATTGGGAACTTGCCATCCACATCCCAACCCTTGCTTCTTCTGAAGTCTTTCATTCTGTCCAACCACAAATTGTTTTCCATGTTTGTTTGAATCAGGAAATGTCAGAAGCACTCCAAACATAAAATGTATTTATAGGGATTGATTTCTTGGAATCCAATTACATGTATTACTAAAATATTGTATTTCTGGAATTACATGTATTTATTGCCATTTACATTTTAAAGAAAGTAAGCAGTGCATAATTTATTTATACATATATATATTTTTTTCAGTTGACATGGATGCTCCGGAGAAGAAGCAAATCAAGGGCATGTTTGAAAGGGGTTGTGGTGCAGTATGTCATAGTGATAATAAATCACCAATTTATAACATATTAAGTGGCAAAAAGATCAAGCAAAAAACTATAGCTAGTCTTATTAATCAGCAACTTATAACAAAAAGAACAAAATATGTTTGTGAAGATTGTGTCCAAAAAGTAGAAGGTTCTCTTAGTACAGGGAATACATCCGCCATTAACAATAGTGTTAAGCACAATCCTAAATGTAAAGAAGTCAATATAACTGAAATCCAGGAACACATGCAGTCAGATATTATTAATCTATACAAGGATAGTCAAAAGTGTAGTTTAGAAAACTTAATTGCATATGATGCTGAGACTTGGCTGGATAACAGACCCAAATGTCTTGTTGGTCTGCTGCGTAAACTATGTGGCCTTGATAAAAAAGGTTCTTCTTCTATTGAATCATTACAAATTGCAAAACTGGTGGAAATAATGTATGGATGCCGTAACAAAAATCTCATTCTACCACTGTCTTTTCAGGAAAATTTACTTGTATATTCCATGTCAAGAAATAAGCAGTTGGTTGGCTTTAACTCAAGACTTTTAAAATTTTAGAAATCCTGTACATTGCTATGGTTGATGAGCTCTTAGTGCCTTTTGTACAATTTTGTAAAACTCATTCTGTAGAGGCAACTTTAGACCAATATTGGATATGGAGTCAGGATGTTAAAAATGCTAACTATATGTATTGCCAACAAATTGCTTTAACCTTTTTGCATGCAATTATGGTATTTCGAGTGGGATGTAGGCGTGCTAATCCGTCATATATCATTGCAGGTCGTGAAAAAATGTCACTTTTGTTTTATTGTAGAAATCATCCACGTTATCAAAGAATAGTGGCCATTAATTCATACATTGAAGCAATGATGCCTGAAGATTTGAAAGACTTGATAATGAGATCATTCACTTTAAGCAGAACAGGTAATGTTGGGCATTATCAAGGTGGAGATGCATGCTTAGAGGAAATAAACAAGGAAGCCAAATCCTGGATTTCACCAGTGGGTGTTCCAACTGAAAAGGAGTGGGTGAAAACTTTCAGAAATCTTGATTCTCTAAGTGAAGTTAAACATAAACTGTTAAATTCTGCTACAGGTCAGTCAATTGAGAATAAAACCTGCAGTTATGAATACAGTATTGACTTACAAGAAATTGCTCCTGTGAGAGCTTTATTTAGAAGATACTTTGAACGACCATTGGAAGAAACTCCTCATACAAACTTAAGCGGTGATGTAAAGTTATCTGCTCATTTAGTAAACATAACTGCAGAATCAGAAGCTTTAAGAAGCCAGTATTACATGTGTCTTTTGTCTGGGGAGCAGCTAAAACTCCCACTAGTTTGTGTTACAGAGGATGAATTTCTTAACTCAAAAATGATTGAGAATCTTAGCAAAACTGAAATTCAGAAAAAAATTTATCAATTGCTTGAACAATTTTCAGACCGAGAAAGGCGTCTCTTGGAAGAAATTTTTGTAAAAACTGTCAAAGCCAAAAATAAAGCAGACTATATAGGATTTTATTACACTTTATTAGAGGAAAAAGAGTAAGGTTCTTGAGCACACCTACATGTACATGTACAGTGGAAAATAAGACAATACAAATGCATAAAACTTGAATTGTTTTATTTACATTTAAATCTAAAACATTTTTAAACAAATATGATGTCAACTAATGATGTAGATTGTCACATGACATCTATTCTAATTTGAACAGACAGGCTTTAAATACACATTTTACTACAAATTTCATGTCTTAACAAGGGTAAAAGGTGTATTTCATTAATGTAGACTTATTGGAGTCTAACATATCTTTTGTGCTATTGCAAATAAATAATTACTTGATAAATTTTGAAGTAATAAATATGGATTGACTAGATAAAAAACAAATTCATTTCATATGTAATTCATTGTAAAAAGCAACAATAACTAAACTGATAAGAACATATTTTGGATAATAATAGAATTTATATATAATATAAATATGATAATAATAATATATATAATTTATATATTATATCTGAAATTTAATAATTTCTTATTGAAATCACATTACCAAAAAGGACTGTCCCAAATTTGAAGTGAAGTGAATTCATTTTTACAAATGAACATTATGCCTCAGAAATCCATTTATATATAATTTATATACTTAGTAGTATAATTTTTTTTAGAAATGTCAAACATGTGTTTAATAAAAGAATATTTTGATAATAAATTTTGTGCACATTAGATGAAGATTGCACTGAATGTGAATAAATGTATCATAAAGGTAGGTAAAATGTAAACAAAGTAGTATTTAGACTTCCAAACGAAATACACATTCACTATGAAAAAATGTAAATCAAGAATTTCTGAGGCATAATGGGTCTTTAAGGATGGCATCCATGGAGCTTGATTGATGGGATCATTTTTCTTGCGCCAACATGAACATTGGCGCATATTGCATGGCCCCAGAATGCACATCCTTCAGCTTCACAACCCAACCAGACACCCTGAAGACCATTCTTTTTTCTGAAAGCTTTGTCCTTAATTGAATTAAAAATCCTTTTACAGACGGCACATTTATTTACAGTTAGATCGGTGGTGTGAATTTCCTTCTCTTTCTTGCCAGGCATATTAACAATTTTTTTCACAAGCTTGGCTGGGGTTTTCTTTGGAGTGCCTGGATGGGTTGTAGGGAAGCTTGTTACTGCTCCAGCAGACTGACCAGCCTGTAACCCAACATGCCGAACTTTGATTGACGGAAAGCTTGCAGTAGTTAGGCGGCCACTTTCAGAGATGACTGAAAATTTAACCGAGGCACCACACATTGTGTTTAGTAGCTTAGCCTGGAAAGAAAATGAAGATATTTTAAACTTCTGTCATATACATGTATGTTCTTAGTATAGTGCAATTAAATTTTATTATTATATAATTGTTAATATCAATTTTTCAAACTTATTGCGAAAGAAATATATTGTCCTTCAGAATAGTCATTTACTTATCTAACAACAAGGTCTCTTAAGGCAAGGGTAATGTTAGTATTCTGCCATGTCTTGATAATGATATTAACATATTAAATATTTTTCAATACAGTGTATATTTATAACATTTTCAAAAAAAAATAAAATGCAGATCATTTCATGAGTACACAGCAGTTGTTATAAAGATATAATTATTGATAATACACACAAGCAGTATTCATGTGTGTCTGTGTGTATATATATATTTTCAATTTCATGTAATAAAAAGTGCATGAACAAGGTAATTATTGAAAACACTTAGACAATAATCTGAAAAATAATATTTAATACTTATTTACAGATTTTTGGAACGTCTTGAGCCTTTTTGAAAAGGACTTCTGGCGAGCTCACTTGTCACTAATGAAGTCCTCTCCAATTGGACCAATATGATGGTTCTTTGATGTCTGAAAAAACATAATTTTCAGTAGCTCCAACCAATAACACTGTCAAATGTTGTGGAAGCCGTTGTTTCCTTGAGCAAGAAACTTTACATTCATTGCTTAGTACTGATTGGTTCCAGGAACAGATTCGAGAGGTTTCAATAAGCTTATAGCTTCCAATACAATCGAACAAATATAAATTTGTATAAAATAAATGTTGTGTAATATCAAGCATGCCCATTATTACCTGTTAGAAAAACAATTTCCTAACAAAAGTTTAAACAAAATCATTTAACAGTTCATAGATAAAACTTTATAATTAATGCATGTTTGCAAAAATTTTCATTGGATAATCATGATCGTTATATAGTTTTATATAAACAGCTGCTGTCATTTATTTAAGAAATCTCACTTTATGTCCAAAAAAAGAGATGTTTGCTGTTTTATAAATTTGTTTAATATATTCCTGACAGACTATATGACTGTATATAAACTCTTGTTTGCTGCTCGGGTTATATTTCCAAACAGCCGTTTATATAGGGCCATATAATTTGTCAAAAATCCTTATAACAAAAAAAATACATGAAAGTTCTAACCTCTGGCTCTCGGTCCTCAATCATAACAGCCTCAGGGGGTGAGGGTACTGTACCAAAGGATACCTCTGCGCCGATATCTAATGAGGTATCAGTTAAGAGTGAGGCTTGAGATAACTGAAATATGACAATTATTGATTATAGAAAACATAGTTGCGAAGAGTGTACTGTCCTCAACATTAACTTTTAATGTTGTGAATGAGATTTGTTTTATTTAAAGATAGACCCTACCAGAAATATAGTCATAATATTGAGAAAAAGTCATTAACCACATATAACATGTTAATTATTACTTGAATCTTTAATATTTTTACATTTCTAAAGTCTAAGTAATATTTTATGAAGTTTGATTTTATTGAAATATTTTGGATTATCTTGAGGCATGTAGCTTTAAAATGTACCTCTTTACTTGATGCATAAATATGCTCATTTATATGCTCATTTTCTGCTGTGACATGAGAGATACCTGAAGCAAAACAAACACATTATACAATTAATTTTTCATGTTAAATGGCAAAAATTGAGTTTTATATATATTTCTGGTGACAAAGATAATGTTTTGCATGCATTGTCTCCCTTTCGGGAGACGATGATGACAATGACTTTACACTCGATTCTGTTCACGTATTAATATCAAAACAAAATGGCGGACTATTTGTGGATCTGTGCAATGGAATAAAAAAAGGTAAGTTTTTACCTTACTGCTTGCTTGGTTTGTTATGTTAATACGTAGAATTTAAGAAATTGTAAAAGTTTCATGTTTAGCAGCACTTAACTCGAAAATTACACGATAAAATTACCTGAATCCTCGGAAAAGTCCATTTTGTTTTGAATTTGGCGGTATGAAAACTTTAAAAGAACGCGCGCAAAGACCGTATAAAGTGCGCATGAATCGTCTAAAATTACTACTGTGTTAATTCAAGTGTTTTGTCTATGAATCGGTTGAATGTCTCCCGATTGGGGGGTTACTGATGTAATTCTGAAACCATGAATATTTCTCATAAACGGGAGACAGTCTCCCGATTGAGAGACTGTCTCCATTCTGGTGAATGTTGCTAAATGACATGACTCCTACAGTACACTTATGATGATCCAGATTTTTTAAACTGTTAATCCGTCTCATTATTAAAACATTGTTCAATTTGTGGAGTTATCTGGGTTAGCAAATGAAATATGTAAATAAAACGCATCATAATTCAGTAGGTTCCAAATCCATAATTCAAGAACGGCCCATCAATTTTAGTTGTCAACATCACAATGCTTATAACTCTTGAAAATGGATTCCAGACGAAACTTTATTACGTCAACAACAATTTACGAAATATATGACGTAACAAAAATGCCTCGCGATTCCAGTTGCGGCATTGACAGAGAGCGCCTAGGCATTATGTAACCTCAAACAGATAATTTTAGCGTTGAGATGAATTTGTCTTGATGGAATTTAAAATAATTTTTGTATACCCAGATTTTGCAACTTAACTGTAAAAATACACCTTCAATTCATATATGAATAATAAAACTTTTGATAACATTTAGATCATCTAGATAATTTTAATCACACTTAATGACATGAATCTACAACAGTACAATACTTCTTCCATTAATTACATAGTACATTCGTTTTGATTTTATGTTTTAAACTATTTTACATATTTTCAGAAATAATTTCCCTACATATAATCTCGTTTTTCATGACTTCTGTAAATCCTACTATTTTAGCTACAAAATATACAATATGCCGTATTTTTCTCCCGCGAAAAATATGCTAGATCTATTGTATTTTCACTGAATATTTTTAAATTTTAGGAAGGCTGAAATTATTGAGAAAGTCACTCGGTGTTTCTCTTTGACTCGATCTCCCCTTCATATTAACATAATAATTATATGTAACACTTTGAGTCTTATAAAAAACCACTTATTGTCGCTTATTTAACACTCCAATTCAATTTATTCAAACTTATTCTTAATAATATCAAATCAGTGAAATCACTGACATTCTGTTGAATTGTGAGACAAACTTAAAGTGTATATAGGCCTACGTTTGATTGCTCAAACTAGAAAGCATGATATTATATATATTCTTATTAATTTAACATTTTCCTCGAACGCGAGTCTGTGTTCTCTCATTAGCCAGGGAGTTAGTTAAAGTAGACACTGTGGTAACAAGCAAACCAATTCTGAACATATAGTGAATCAGTTTTCCTTTCTATATATTTCTTGTCAGATTTGCATGATAAAGTAGTATTTGATGAAAGTTGAAACCTACGGAAAGTTTTAGCGCACGGACATCGCACCCGAAATAAGAAGGGTAACATTTCTTGTATCCCATCGAACCTGGTCAATTTAATTATTTTTGAATAGAAGTGATACATACTAGTGGACAGAATTCAGACAACTAAAGTATTGTGTAAATTAAACATTAATTAGCAAAGAACCATTTTTTATAGTCTTCTAGCTGGGTCATGTGGGGGTTACGTTCATTGAACGCCGCCTTTCCTTGTTGATATTGTTTATTATATTCTGTATAGCTAGTGTTCCCGCTCCCTACGACATGCTGCGGTATGGAAAGCTATCTAATCAAATCACTTCATTGTTCTTTTTTATCTTAAAAAATACGACAGTTTATCATGGTTATTAATTTAATCTTTGTGTGTAAGAATTTATAAAGCGGTTAGCGATATTTTAGCTTTAAATGATTTTAATTATTTTAATAATAGTTTGCTAGTAAAATTGCCTTTTTGACACCAACTTTGTTCCCATTTTTCATTTTAATGATAACATTTAGCTATTGATCAGTAAGTAAATAAATATAATCAAATTTTTATAATTAACGAGTACATTTCACCGTAATTGTGAGACGAACCCTAAATGACGTCTATATGGGCGCCGCCATTTTGAAATGGACGTCACGTCAGGTTACAACGTAAGTCAACGGGGAAAAATATAATTTTAACATTTTGACCATATTACTGACTTTATGAAAAAAATGAAAAACATGCCTAGAGATATTGACATCAGGGTTAAGATGACATTAATTTAAATGATTTTACTATTATATTAAATAAAAAATGGAATGTTCAAATTTGATGGGACAGACTATAATAACTTATTTCAGATCATTAGCTCGCTCTGTTTTTTCCAAAATAATTATTATAATAGCGAAAAATGACCCAAAATTAATTTAAACGCTTTTCACTCAAATCTTACTGCATGTACTGAGAATAGCACAAACTATTTTGAATGTATTACTTCTTTTATTTCTTATTTATATTTTATTTATATTTCTGTTTAAAGTGCTCATGTTTATCTATGTGAAAAAATAAAATGTTATGTGTTAGGCTTATAAACCTCAATGGAGTTCCTTTAACAGATAAAAGTTGTATTACATCACTTTAGAACTAAGATTATCAGACATCCAAACTGCTGAAGGTTTTCACAAGACTTGAATGGAAGTAACTCTAATAGGCCTATAACTTCAGAAAAGAAGTCATGCATTTTCATTTAATAAATTTGATGCATTAAAAGTAATTATACATTTTTTTTTATTATTAGCATATTTAAAATTTTAATATGGCCTAGTGACTCGAGTTATATCAGCTGACAATCACTAATCTTGTCGCAATATAAACTGTAAATCTGAATTGATATGCTAGGAGACAAAATAAATACAAATAATCAAACCGTTGGAAAGGTATTGTCTTAATTTTTTTAATTTTTGATTATCTAAACCTGGACAAGCAAGGTCAATTAAAGGCCTAGGTCATATCAGAATAACTGAAAACTGTTTTGTCATGTGTGTTCTTTTGTCCAAGTATGAATAACATCTGTGAATAATTTATGTTACACGAGTTATCACAAATCAAACTTTTAGGAGATGCATAAATAAATTGCTAATAACAACACAGACACTTTCAAGCTTACCACTCAAAATTAAGCGCTCAAGTTAGCAGAAATAATCAAGCCTTGACATTGTTGTTAGCATTTATTTTTCTTTATTTTCTTTACAATTTAAAAGAAAAAATCTTTCAGTTTGCTTGTTTATACATTTAGCACAAGTCTAACTGCTACACACGATAAATTATAATTTAGTTTCCTTCTTCATTATCTATATGTATAAAACAATCTTTCACAAGTACACGGCGGGTCACCTCGGGACGGATATTCCGATCCGAACCGAACCGCAAAATATGACAGATATTATTATTCTATTATTCTTTTTTTGGAGGAATTAAATTTTTTTCATTTTTTAAATAAAAGACATCATGCGCTTTTTTCATTTGCTTTCTGCGTATAAAAATATAAGACGAAGAGGTCACTTTAGACATGCAGAACTCATTGTGAAGTCTAACAGTAATATAGGAGTTGATGATGTATAGGTATACTGACAAATGGTCAAAAGGTAACTTGGGAGGTTCTCATAGTCACTTAACATCTTGTTATTCAATACTTTGATTACACATACAAAATAAATAAAAAAACGTTATATATATATACATGCTGGCATAACTACAAAAAGAGCATTTCACTAACAAACCAGAGTTTATGACTAAACAAACAAAACAACTGCTTCCAAAAACAAGTAATACAGTAAAATCAGAAAACAAGAGGGCCATGATGGACCTGAAATCGCTCACCTGTATATAGCCCCCGGGGCTGGGCCAATTTTACCATGGGGCTTTTATTTGATCAAACTTGATAGACACCCATTAGACGATGTGTGTCATGATAAATATCTAAGCTGTAGCTTTTTGGGCTTTTTAAAAGAAAGGTTTTGAAGTTTTTACTATACACATATAGGAAAAAACAATGACCCCCTAGCGGGGCCAATTTTGACCCAGGGTTTTTATTTGAACAAACTTGGTAGCATTCCTTAGAAGATATTTCATGCTTACTATCTTAACTTTAGCTCCTTGGGTTTTTCAAAAAAAGAAGATTTTTAAAGTTTTTACTATACAAAATATAAGGAAAATCAATGACCCCCGGCGGGGCCAATTTTAAACCCAGGGCCCTTATTTTAAAGAAACATGGTAGACACCCATTAAAGAAGATGTTTCATGCTAAATATCTTAGCTCTAGCTCTAAGGGTTTTTTAAAAAAGAAGATTTTTGAAGTTTTATAAGTTTTTATTATATAAAAAATAAGGAAAATCAATGACCCCTAGGGCAAGGCCAATTTTGACCCCAGGGCTTTTATTTAAAAAAATAAACTTGGTAGACACTTACCAGAAACAATGTTTCAGGCCTAATAATTTAGCTCTAGCTCTTTAGGTTTTTTTTATAAAGAAAGATTTTTCAACTTTTTTGGCTAACATGGAATTAAATTCTTTGAACAATTTTCAAAGTTCACTTTCCAAAGAAACATTCCTGTGAAGTTTGGATGAAATTAGCTTAGCAGTTTAATACAGGAGATTCGTTTACAGTAAAAGTTATGAACGGACGCCAGACTAAACCGCGATAACAAAAACTCACCAAATGGCACTTTGTGACAGGTGAAGCTAAAATGTGATGCATATATATGAACAAAATATCCCTGCAACTAGTTTTAAGAAAAAATACAATCTTTACTCAATGTTGGAAAATGAGCACTTTTTTTTAAATGAAATCAAAGGGACTTTCAAAAAGTTTAAAACAATTATGGTATGAAAATGAAATGGTATCACTATTTCTCAAAGCTTATATAACTTGCATTCTTGGGACAGATTGGACTTCAGGCTTTGACCTTCATGTTACAGGTACTTTGAGACTTCAGTAAGACTTTTTAAGACATGGGAATTAAAAATAAAGTATTACCTCGAGTTATGCTCCGGAAACTGTTTTCAGTTTTAAGGTAATAGTGACCTTTTGAACTTTGACCTTGTGACCCAAAATCAATAGGGGTGTTTTACCCAATATAGACAATAATCCCATGAAATTTTGAACACTGTGGCCAAATGGAATTTTAAAGTTAGGGTATGGAAACTGTTTTCAGTTTAAAGGAATAATGAACTTTGACTTTGACCTTGTGACCCCAAAAATCAATAGGGGTCTTTCTAACCCAATATTGGACAATCATCCTATGAAGTTTGAACACTATGGGCCAAAATGGAACTTAAGTTATGTTCTGGAACTGTTTTCAGTTTCAAGGTAATAGTGACCTTGACCTTTGATCTTGTGACCACAAAATCAATAGGGGTCTTCTACCCAATATGGACAATCATACTATGAAGTTGGAACACTGTGGGCAAAAAATGGAACTTAAGTTTATGCTCGGGGAAACTGTTTTCAGTTATAAAGGTGATAGTGACCTTGACCTTTGACCTTGTGACCCCTAAATCAATAAGGGTCTGCTACCCAATATGGAACAATCATCCTATGAAGTTTGAAACACTCTGGGCCAAATGAACTAATGTTATGCTCCGGAAATTGTTTTCAGTTTTAAGGTAATAGTGACCTTGACCTTTGACCTGTGACCCCAAAATCAATAGGGGTCTTCAACCCAATATGGATAATCATCCTATGAAAGTTTGAATATTGTGGGCCAATGGAAGTTAAGTTATGCTCCGGAAACCAAATTGCTTAAAAAAGGATTCTTAGGACGGACGTAACGGACGGAGGACGCCAGGGGGTATAACATAATATGCTCGAAATTCTTTCGGGCATATAAAAAGCATCTGCATGAAACAGATCAGAAAATCTTTAACATGAATCCAGATCAAAAAAGCTCCTATGTCTGCTGCTGCAAAGTTTGTTTTTCTTTGCGGAAGATTTTTTCATTGTCTCAACAGTATCTGTCAATAAATCATTAAATATTGTTTCAGTTAGTTGCATTTTCACTGCTAAATTCATTTCGTCATTCATAATTTTAGCCCACACAGGCTCTTTTTCGGCAATTCTTGCACCAAAATTGAGTCAAGAAGATCCTTCTTTTTACAAATACCAACCATTTTAGTCTTTCCAACGATTTTTTGGGCCCCATTTAAACCTAATTATGTCAATAAACCCCTGCTACTGAAACCACGATTTTAGCACATCTATGTTGGTCTAAAAGGGGAAGCACCTTTATAAAACTTGTTAGTTTTTGGTTTGTGCCAAAGCAAGGAGAATCATATTTTCTTCTCTTTATAAATGTTCTAATAATTTTCGCAGATAAGTCAAATATTAGTTTCTTGAAACATACGTCTACTTTACTTATCAAATCTGAACAAATCTGTTCATTGTATAAAATGCTTCTGAAGGGTGGAGATCGTAATGGCTTGTTTATACGTATTGTTCCTAGAAATTCATCTACGGCACTGGAAAAAACTATATAGAGACTATTTCTTTCTCCTCATGAACGCACAACATAAAAAACACCTCCTCTGCAAATTCTTCATATCAGATCTTGAAAATGTTTATTTGATCTAAAAGATTAAAAGCAAATTAAAACATGGTCCAAAGGAATGTAGGAAACAAAGAGCTGTCAATGAAAAGTGAATTATGCCTACAAAAGGAAAGTTTTTACAATTGTGTTAAAAAATTAAAAGTGGAAAAATCAATTAACTATGCACAAAACTAGCATGGTGACAAAACAATCCTGCAAAGTTTTCACTGAGATCCACCCAGCGGTTTTTGGTGAGAAAAAGCGAAGAAAAGCTTTATTTTACGGCAAAAAATTGACCTTTAAGAACAGTAAAACTGTGCAAAACAAGGAGCCGGTTGAACCAAGTTGATGCTTCCAAATAGGCTTTGGATACAGGAAGGGTATACCTCTTGTAGTGTCAAGTATGTCACAGACAAAAAGTTCAAAGAGTAAAAAACAACCCAAATGTTGTGCACGAACACATTTGTCTCAATATAGTGATCATTTTTGAAAATAGTTTAAAATCCGACTACAAATAACAAAGTTATGGGCCAGACACGATTTTGCTGCAAGGGTCATGCTGTGACCTTGACCTTCAAAGTAGCGACCCAAATGTTGTGCGCCACACAATTGTCTCAATATGGTGAATCATTTCTGTGAAATAATCTTAAAATCCAACTACAAATAACGAATTATGGACAGGACACGCTTTGCTGCAAGGTCACGCTGTGACCTTTGACCTTCAAAGTAGCGACCCATATGTTGCGCGCGAACACGTCGTCTCAATATGGTGATCATTTCTGTGAAATAGTTTTTAAAAATCTGACTTCAAAATAACAAAGTTATGGCCGGACCCGAATTCATGACATACATAAACTACGTCTGGACAGACGGACAACCCAAAGACTATATGAATAAAAATAAAATCAAACGAAAAATAAAGAGAGTATGCACAACTAGGCTTGTAACAAAACATCTTTGAGAAGTTTCACTGAAATCCCCTAAAACTTGACCTAATAAAATAGTCGGCAATACCAGTTACTGTAATAAACATGTACTACCATAGTCTGTTAGATTCTGCTGTCCAATTTTTTTATTTCTGCTCCACAAAAAAATGTGAATTAAATGGCTATTTTAAATATTAAAAATTTAATATAACAATTTTGATTATATAATTATTGTGACAATATTTTCTATTAAACAACTGTTTTAGTTATTAATGCTGTTAATAATAACACATTTAACATATTAAAAATGACCTATATAATATTACTTTCAAAATCTGTTAAGGTAGGTAATATCAGTATAGATTAAAGACCATGGAACATTTTAACGATAATGCAATAAAAAGAAACACTACAATTTTTCTTCTTCTCCCAATATTGTTCTAAACTTACTTTAACTTTGTAAATAATGTATTTTTGAGGATGTTATATTATGTACTGTGTATATACCGTGTATGTGTTTAAAAATGTTTAATTATTTGCTATGTATATGCTTGATGTTTCATGGAAGATATGGAAACTGAATGTGTTAGCCTCATTAAATACACTTGTTACTTAACTTACTATCACATTAAATCACAAGAAGTAATGTAGCATCTTACGTCAAGTAAGAATATTCCTGATTGAGGTAAATAAAGAAATTGGTAGTTTTACTTAATGCGTGTAAACATTTTGATTTAGTCTAAGAATAATAGTTAGAACAATCAGTAAAATTTGTTTCAATATAAAATTTACACAGCATAGTAACACAGCCAATGCACACCAAACAAGAAAAAAATAATGACTTTCATTTGATGATACAGAACAATTAAAGTAAAAAGTAAAAATCCATACAAGTGGGGGTCTATTTTAGAAAAAGACAAAAAACTCTGTTGAACATGCTTTGGTTACACAAATTTACCATTATAAGTAAAGGTGTCTGAACATCGAGGTTTACCAATCTACACACATGCTTCAGCTGAGATTCGAACTCAGAACTCCTCTTGAAGTCTCTATGTAAGAACAGACTAAGAATGTTTTTCGAATAAAAACTAAAAAAAGCTAATCAATTGGTAACCAGGATGATACAAATTAAAATGCCGGTAGTAATTTGGAATGTTTTCTGAAATGAACAATGAATTCTCTTTACTTTTTTTCTTAAAAAATCTTAACATTCATAGTATGATAATATCTATTCGAGATCAAAAAATGTTAATATAATTTTAATCATACATTAGTATATCATTGGATTTTAGCCTTGTTTCCAAAAAAGTCCAAAAAAAATCCATATCAAATTTACACTGTAGTCTATTTAACCTAGTTTTATTCCAAAAAAATCAATATCAGAAAAAACATATTGTACTTGAACTAAAAAAATGTTAAAAACATTGGTGGTTTAAAATAAGGATGCATGTTTGTAACGTCGCTTTGATTGGATAATTGAGACGTTTATATAGTTTTACATACACAGCTGCTGTCAATTCATGAAGTATCGCGCTTTAATCCTCTCAAAATGATGATTGCTGTATTATAGAATTTGTTTATAAATATTTTTTGACAGGTTATTTGGCCGTATATAATCGGTTTTTGGCAATATAACACTCACCTAGCAGCTTGGGTATATATTTACAAGCTTGTATAATGGGCATATAACTTGTCACTGAATTAAGTATAACCCTGGATTCTATTTTCAATAGGACTTTCAAAACCTTTATTGCACTCCATGCTGTTTAGGTTTTTATAGCTTTAAAATTCAATGCAAGACATTTCAGTTATTGTACCTAGATAACATTAAAACACCTCATATTTTTTAAATATTTTAGAAACACAAGCTGGTTAAATTCCCAGTTTCTAAAAAATTGACGAAAAATTCTTATTGAATTCCAAATATTTTTTTCTAGAATAATCTGACAATCAATAGTTATGAATGAATATAGCAGAGCTGCAATCGTTTAAAAAACAAAAGGGCCAACACTTGACTTTTTCTTTTTTTAAAAGTCAAACACGTCAGACAAGGAATTAATGGAAGTATATTGTTCGGAAATTTGTTCTTTTTTGTAGTAAATTAAAACATATGGGAAAAGGAAAGGGAAAACCCTATAAAAAAGCGAGAAAAAATATTTTTTTTATCAATTTCTTTTTGGGTTGGGACAGTCAAATTTGGTCTCCTTTCTTTAAAGGGTCGGGGAAAAGCTACAGCTTTTAAAGGGGCAGTGGTTTAAATTAAGGAGGGGGGGTTTTCGGGGAAGTGTTTTTTGGGTTTTTTTCAAAAAAAAGGTTTATAATATTTTTTAAATTTAAAAAAATTTTTTTTGTCTTAAGGAACTAAAGAAAATTTTAAAAATTCACTTATTTGATCTTGGGTTTCAAGAAACAAAAAACAAATAATGTAAAATTTAGTCTTTTTTTTCTAAAAAGTCAAGCTAAGGAATAAAATTTATTAAAATAATCTTTTAAAAAAAAAAATTTAAAACTAAAAATTTTTTGGCTTATATTTTGCCCTAGAATGCTTCCCTTACTTAAAAGTAACAAAAAAAACCTCCCTTTGTATTTTTTGCTTTTTAAATTTGTGATTCAAAAAAAACACAGGTTTAAAAAGTTGGTCATAAAAAAATTTGAATATATGATGTTTATGTCCCAACTTTAAAAATCTTTGTTAATTTTTTAAAATAAATGTTTTTTGTTTTGTAAACCCAATTACCAAAAAAGGGTAAATCCCAAATTATCAATAGGTAAATTGCCCTTTTGTACTAAAGTTTTTAAAATAAGCTAAAATTTTTTGTAAGCAATTTTGACCTTGCCCCTTGCCCTAGATCAAAGTTCCCAAAAATTTTTGGGGATTCAATGGGCCCAAAGCAAAACCCCAATTTTTTGGCGGGAAAATGAATTCTACAGTGCCCTTTAAAACCTTGATCACGACATTTATAGAAACCCCAAAAGTTTAAAAAAAGCACCAACACCCAATTTGGAAAAATAAATAGGTAAAAGCAAACTAAAATTTTATGAGCAAAAAACCAAAGGTTACGGCCCACCCCCCAATTTAAAGCTTTACAATTACCGTTTTCGTTAAAAACGTGGTTAAAAAAAAAAAATTATTTTTCTATTTTTTTTTTAGTTATGTACGGGAATTTTTTAAAATCAAAATGATAAAAGGGAAATAGGGAGGGTCAAAAAATATTTATAGGCACACTAAAATTTATCCCTCAAAAATAAATTTTTGGGAAAAAAAAAAATAAATTTTTAAGGGCCGGGGCCAAAAAACCAACATAGTGGGTTTGCCCCAAAGCTGGACCCCGACCAGTTGAAAAGGACCCATTCTTTTCGCAAATCAGTTTCTCTTCGTTTTAAAAATTTTTAAAATGAACAGTATGGCCCCTAAATCAGACCGCGCGGATGCGGGGGGTGGCCCCCAAAAACCCTGCCTTTTTTTTTCCGGAAAAAACCAACAAAAAAAAATTTTGGGTTTTTGTCGTGACAGGGCTCAATATTTTTAAATCTTTTTTTTAATCAGATGCTTTTACCGAAAAAAATACGCTTAAATTCCCATTTTTAAATTTAAATTTTAAAAAATGTAAAAAAGAAAATAGTTTGACTCCAACAAATAAAATAAACTATAACTGTCCCAAAAAAATGAAATAAAACAGAAAAAAAAGAGGGTTTAAAGGAAATTTTGACAATAAAAATTTTTTTTAAAAAATAAAAAACACACCAAAAAATAAAAAGTTTTTGAGAAAAAAAGAAAAAAATTTCTGGGATGGGGGCCTTTTAAGCAAAAAAAAGCAAAAGTTTAAAAATGTTTTGTGAAAAATTTAAAAGCACAACTTTTTGGGTTTTTTATGTAATTAACCCAGTCGAAAACCCGTTATATAAAAATGTTGGAATGTTTCCAAAAAATTCCCAAATTGACAAATTTTAAAAATTCCCCTTTTGTTTTACAAAAAAAAATTGTTTGGACATTACCAAGGGGTATTTCAAAAAAATGATTTAAAATCCTTTATTATTTTCGGGAAAAGTCAAAATTTTTTGTACTGTACAAAATTATAAAACCCAACCTCTTTTTTAAAAACCGGTGCTTTTTAAGTTTGAAAGGTAATTTTAAAAAGCTTTTTAAAAAATTTTAAAAAATATGTCGTAAATTTAAAAAGTAATTATACAATGTATGAAATGGATAATATTACAACTTTTGCCTTTAAATAATAATACAAAAATTTTTATCGCAACCCCCAAGGGTGTGCTAACTTTTTACTTTTTCAAAAATTAGGAAAGTTAAATTTATCAAATTTATTCCCAAGGAAATATTAAAAGTTTGTTAATAATTTTAAAGCATTGAGTTTAGTTTAAAAATAAGGGTGCCTTACCTAAATTAGTTATTGAAGGGGTAGGACGTAGGAAATATTGAAAGGAACCAAAATGTACAAAATGAAATATGAAAATTGAAACTGAGTAGTCTATAATGAAATGTCAAACAAATGTGTAAAATATAAACTTAGCAAAATTTCTTTAATAAGTGCCATTGCAACTATGAATTAAATCTACGTTAAAGGAACTCCACTCAGGTCCAAAATCCTAGGAACATAAAATTTCGAATGTTGTTGATTTGGATATCAGCTGTGGCAACTTAAAACAGAAAGATATGCAAAAGATAATTTAAGAAAATACCAAAAAATAAATTCAAAATTGTAAAAATTTTAATGCTATTTTTCAACCCTGATATAAGTAATAAAATGTTTTAAAAAAAAAACTTTTCAAATTTTTGGTCATTTTCATAAGAAGAAAGAAATATATTCTGGAAAAACGGAGTGAAAGCTAATAATCTGAATTTTTTCACACATATTATACTGGTCGAGACCTATATCAAATGAACATTAATCTCAAAAAATATTTTTTTAGTATTGTCATGTCAAAAAATAACGTCAGTGGAGTCCCTTAATAATTTGTTTAATTATTTTAAGCACTGAAACATATGTGTAATGCATAATAATTTTTATCATATACCTGTGCACGATTTTTTGCGACTCTGTAAATAAGGTATTGCACGGCCGTGCATATATTTTGACGTGACGTCATTAGTGTTAACAAACATAGTGTATTGTTTGATTTTTCATTAAACCTGTCAATTCCATACTGATTATACGGTAATGCACAGATATATTAATATCGATAAATGTTCGGTAAAATTCTTGAGATGTACGCAGCAAGAATGTGATAAATTATCTAGTTTTGTATGAATTAGTTACACTGACCCGTTATAGCGCAATAGGGTAAACCACGGGTATATATTATCTGAATGTCCAAAGTGGTTGCAAGATCGAGTGTAATATTCAGGTTTTTTCTTATACATAATTATTTTCAACATTTTTGAAGTTATGGTTGTTTCCTTTTATAACATGTTTTGCACTTTTTTGTAAATACTATTCTTTTGTAATAACATTAAGAATTATTACTGAAAAGTCATTCGGATTAAAATCAAAATAATATGTAATTTCA
Source organism: Ruditapes philippinarum (assembly GCF_026571515.1). Taxonomy (NCBI): domain Eukaryota; kingdom Metazoa; phylum Mollusca; class Bivalvia; order Venerida; family Veneridae; genus Ruditapes; species Ruditapes philippinarum. The sequence goes on along the minus strand of NW_026852779.1, from coordinate 31,262 downwards.
GTGCCGTAAAACAATACAAATGTGACAATTCAAGTGTTTCTTAGTTGTTCATTTGGTGTGTAGATAATTTTGCAAGCGCTTGCCAGTTTTTCATTAAAAGTAAAGAAAGAATGTCAAAAGAAGGGATCGAACCTTGGCCTTTCATGCATTAGGTTATCACTTACCCACTGCGCTATTGCAGATGTAAGAGAAATTTCATTAAGCTTAGTGGCAGTTTTCCAAACGTTATAGTCATATAAACTCCTTATTCATTCTCGTAAAATAAACGGACAAAACCGAAGTGGGATCGAATATTTAAATGAGTTCTATAATGTTTTCATAATTGACAGGTCAATAAACTCAGACTATAAAGACGCACTAAATGTCAGCGTTATACTAAAGGCGCGTCAATGAAAAGTGACTCTTATTTCACTTAAAACAGTCTTTATTTGAATATGTGATAAATAGAATTTTAAATTCGTGTAAGTTCATTACTGAATTTATTGCACCCGCTGAATAAAATAATATTATGCTCGCCAGAGGCTTGCATAATATAATTTAATTCAACTCGTGCAATAAATTCAGTATTGAACTTACAACTCATTTAAATATCCTCTATATAATACATCTTTACTTTCCTGTTCTTACTGTACCGCTAAAAAATGGTAACTTGGCAATGAACATGTTATGTTTTTTGCTAATAAAACATTTGACTTGACTTTGAAAATTTTAACAAATTGGCATATGATATTTGTATTTCTTACAGCTTTATATTTTTATGAAAGAAAATGTCCAAAGTTATTAATGAGAAAATGTAATCAGTGACTACTATTAGAGTACTACTTTGACTGCTGACTGCACGTAAAAATATTGGGCAAACAGATTTGTGACAATTATTCTGTCCAGTTATTATATTATTTGGTTAAGCATTTAAACAGAAGTAACATATAAATGGCCAGGCAACCACAATGACTCACAGCCCTCAAGAACCAGTATAACCCTGCATAACTTAGTTGTACAGAAGTATTTTTGTTTGTTTGTTTGTTTGTTTGGGGTTTTACGTCACATCGACACATTATCGGTCATATCGAGACATTCCAGCTTTATTTCAAGCACGAACGGGCACCTGAGTAGAACCACCGACGTTCTGTAAGCAAGCTGGATAGCTTCCTCACATGAAAGAATCCAAGGACAGGGAAGGGCCCACGATAATGTTGTAAAAACTTTTGGCCCAACCCTTTTGTATATTGTGTAATTTTGTTAATGTAAATGAATTGATGTATATTTATATATGCAATAAAATATTATTAAACTAAAAGAATCCAATGTCCATGTAGGGATTCGAACCCACAGTGGTGAGGGGCAAGTGGTTTGAAATACAGAGGTATAATAAAGATCTTTAAGAATATCTTTTTAAATAATTTACAAATGTAATATGATATATATCAATATAACACTAGTGTCGATTACTGTGGAATGGAATCAGAAATTATCTTGTGTAGAGTCGACTTCAGCTTCTCAGATAAATTATAAACATGTATATTCCCTCACAAAACTTTCTTTATACAATGGTACAAAAATTATAATTTTTGCTACTCATTTCTATCAGTTGAGTTGTAATTTTGGGACACCTTCATCTGGAGGTTATCACTGGAGTTGGAACACTATGATATAATTATTGATTCTGAATTCCTTGAACACCTGTTCTGGAGTTTATCACTGACTATAAACAGTGTTGTTATACAACTGTTTTATTGATTTTAAAAATTCTTTCAACACCTGCTTCTAGATTTTTTTTACTTGTAACATCAATCATTTGTTAATCATATAATTATTTTTTGATTGTTTTTAACACATTGCTGTCCCGTTTAAAGGGAAAATTTCCCCTTTTAAGGGTTGTAGTTTTTTTAACCCCTTAAGATTAATGTCATCATTTTTCATGGATCCCTTAAAAATTCCTTTTTTCAATTGAGAAAAAATGTAAATTTCATTTCCCTTCCAAAGGTCCCCTCAAAAAAAAGAAAATATATTAATACCTTTATTTTTTATTTATTGGGGAAAAAAGGATATAAATTTTTTCCCTGTTTGTTGTAAAATAATGAAAGTTTCATTTAAAATGTGCGGGAATATAATCAAAAAACCCGGGGTTTTAAATTTGGGAAAAAGCTTTTTGAACGCAAACCAAATTGCTTTTAATTTTACTACAATCCCAAAAAAAATTAAAAAATCTTTTCCATTTTTTTTTAAAATGCTTTTTAACAGAAAATTGATAAAAAATATGGTTTGAAAATCTACAATTGAAGCATGAAGGTAATTTTCATGGAGTCATTTGTTTTTACTGATTTCATTTCTGACCAGTCATATGATGTGTAACCATTTTTTTATGCTGCGCCTAAAGCATTTGAACAATAAAAACCATGCATTTTTATACTACAATGCAAGAAAAATTAATATCTATTTCCATTCATATATGCTTATTAAAAAGAATTCATAAAAATATGTTGAACTACATTGAGCATAAAAGTAATTTCCCTGACGTCATTTGTTCTGATTTCATAACTGAACGTCATATGATGTGTAACCATTTTTTTATGCTGTGCATATATCGTGTAATAATTCACTTGATGATAAGCCCTGTCTGTTATTATATTATTTTAATTACTAATATTGGTGAAGCATGTAATAATAATACATATATCACAAAAACCAAAATATCTATCACTTTTTTGTACACATCTCAAATAAAATATTGTAATTTACTTTGCCTCATTAGTTTTAAATGAAAAATTAATATTTGTCAATTATTTTTTATTGGCAGATTTTACATTTTAATTTTGCAAGTCTAATATTGCATATAAAATGTTTCTGTGACAATAAATTGCAGTAAGATTATGTAAACAATGAAAGCACCCTGAAATAATTTATTTGTCAAACTTATTATGATTTCATGTTTTTCTAAGTTTCTAGTAATTTTATTCTACATGTATTAACTTTAAATAATTTATAGATACAAACAGGATAATGCAAAAGAAATGCAGTGTTATATTTTGCTTAAGAAACGTTTTCAGTATTAATTCTCAACATACTAGATATCTGTACTGAACTTGTCCATTTTTAATATATATATTTTAAACCATTCTTTATTGTACAGATAAAATATTACGGGGCAAGACCTTTTGGGGTTACAGGGTCAAGCAGACTTTACGTTAGTTAAAATTAAAGAAATTTTTTATATTCATATGCTGTTTTAAAAGCTGGATAAAAAAAAAAATTTTTGTCCCCCTTTTAAAATTTCAAAAAAAATCCTCATTACTGAATTCACAAAAAATTTTTAAATTGGAAATAAAAAATTAAATTTAAAATAAAGCAAGCATTTGTTTAAACCTTATGAAAATATTTTCATTTTTTGAAAATTGATTATATAAACCCGGGAAAATGAAAAAAATTAAAAAACTATTATTTAATGGTAGTGAAAATTTTTTACAAAACCCACTGGGGTTTTTGGTTTGAAAGAATTTAAAAAAATGAAAAACTTTTACCAGGAATTTTTCCTCAGTAGATAAAAAAATGCCATAAAATAAGTCATAATCCGTACTTTGAACAGTAATCTCTAATGACTAAGAGATCTTAAATATATATCTTATTTGAGTTCAAGTGAATACTTTGGAATATTTTTGAAAACTGTTGTTGATGTAAAACATATAAAATAAATACATACAGTCAGAGTGCCTTTCTCCAGCTATTTTTGGGAAAAAATCCCCTGACTTAAATTGAGGGAAAAATTATGCATCAGTTTCATTCTAACAGTAATTAACATAATTATATATTTACCAATTGATCTGTATAGGTAAGTCTTTTTTATAAAAGTATTATATATCTTAAACTTCACAAACTGTAGAATAGTCCAGACATCAACACTCTGTTTCCTATAAAATACAAAAAAAAACTTAACACAGAAATAAATACAGAATATATTTGCATCATACAATTTTGGGAAAGTCCTTAAATCTAAAAGGGTACAGAAAAATTTTTTTCCCTGAAAAAAATACAGCGTATAAAAATTTATAAAATTGGGGGGGTTTTTTTTTTTAATTTTTTTAAATTAATTAAAATTTTATTATTCAGAATGAAAGTATAAAAATTTATATATTTTTGCTAAAATAATTATATCATATTTTACGAAAAAATTTAAGAAAAAATTACAAACCAACAAAATTGTTTTTCCCGGGTAGTTTAAAAAAATTTTAAACGTAATGTTTTAAAAGTAAACGAAAAACTGTTGAAAAAATTTCCCCCTTTTGGGATCTTTGGGGTGAAAATTGTTAAATAAGTGAGGTAAAATTTTAAAAACAGTTGAAAAAGGGGAAAATTTAAAATAGTTAATGTATTAGAAATTTTCATTTTAAAAACCCTTATTTTAAAATTTGACTGCAATTGTCCCTTTAAATGTAAACATTTTTGATATGTCTGCAGTTATTCGCCCTGTGTAATTTTTCAAAGTCTCGGCAATTTTTGAGTGTCACAAACATCCTTGAAAATTTCTATCTTTCTGCCTTTGCCTGACTTGTCTACAATTTTTCTCCATTACCCTCTTAATTGTTTATGCCAACTGGAAAAACTATGATGGTGGCTTACAGGACATTTTTTTTGATAATTCTATGTTTTAGACAGTTTCTAAACCTTACTTTGATTTTAGTTTGATCAGTTTGAGACATTCTCGACAACGCATCAGATTTTAAAATGCAAGTTTATCTTATACAAAGGTTACGTTTGAATTGTGATTGCAAAAGGCAAATAGTGCATATAACTGAAGTCATTTATGCTGACACATCTATTAGATAGCTCGATGATGTTTTAGCTTAAATTTTCTGTTAAAATATTACCAATCATAAAGCGTGCCTGTCATCAAAGCGCAAATTTATGCATTTGGCCAGGTAGCATCACATGTCCTGTCAAACCACACACCACCTACTGCAGAAGTCATTTGTGTTTATACTGTATGAATTGTTTAATTCACTGATATTGAGTGAACTATTATTATACTTTGTAAAAAAATTCGTGGTAAAGTAAATTGACTAATAAGAGTTTTGTCTGTTGCATTCTTACCTAATTTCCATTTAACGATTCCCGGATGCGGCAGGCAGTACATATTAAATCCTTCCCATCAAGAAAAGAGGTCCTGAAGAATACACAAAAAACAACTTTGATTTTTAATCATATAACACAAAACTACACAGATGTAATAAATACACTTTGAATAAGACAAACAAAACCATAGAGATGACTTGAATTGGGTTCTACAAAGCTATTTTCTATCCCACACCAAGTTGGGTCTTTTTCTGCACAGGGGTGACACAACTATAGCTATGTACAGAACATTAATCTTTCTATGTTGCTTTATCATTCACAATAACAATATCAACACATCAAGTCACTTAAAAAGCAAATTATTTGTATGAAACAAAAAAATATCAGTGATTGTTTCTATCGTCATGATGCTGAAATTTTAAGCACAGTGCTGTAACAGACAAAGAAACACATTTCAAAAATGTGCACGCAGATCATTCTATCGTTCAAATTTCTTGTAGCTAAAATAATTCAAGGTCACATGATCACAAGAAAACAAACATGTTTACATCGGTAACTTAATGATGAAAGAATTTACACACCTTTTTTAAATAATGAAACAACAAATTATAAAATATAATTGATACACGACACATGCTTATTTAGAAGACAAAGCTTCTGTTGAATAGGTCAAGATCATGTTTTCTTGCACATTTAAGTGGCACAAATTCCGGGTATAATTTACTGAAAGTGGAATTTAAGGACTCATATTTTTTTTATTTTACCTGGCAACTGAATTCCACGAATAACAATCTTACCGTTCACAAACCACCAATTTATGCCTGAAATTTAAATGATTTTGCAGTACCTTCATACTTTGTGCTCTGGTAAAATCCAAAAAACACAAACGTTTTCTTTAGACCTGCTATTACAGGTTTCCCTCGCTAACTTATTAATTATAGAAACTTATTATATCTTTGCCACATTCTTTTGCAATAAAGTACAAAAATATTAATATGTTGAAATCATATCACAGCCTAATTAATTCTAACCTGAACAAGTGCTGTCAGCAGAGAGGTGTTGCTGACAAACATTATATATTTGATGTTACAAAAAAACTTCCTTTAAGAAATAAACAATTAAGGGTAATTCTGAGAGGTATTGGTTAAAAAAAATGGCCATAATTCTGGTTAAATATCTAAGTTATAGTTATGGGCCTTGGATAATTATGCTCTTAAGTTACTGTGTAATTTTAAATTTTTCCCTTTAAAAGTTAAAAGATACAACTTGCATCAAAAATTTACCAAAAGGGTAAACCCCAATCCCGGGGTGTTTTACTTTTAGCTCATTTTTTGTAACCAAAGAAAAGGGAAACCAAAGTTTTGAAAAGTCTTTAAACAAAAAGGGCAATCTTTTTGGTTTTTAAAGGACAGAAATCCAAAATTGAATTTGCCCATTTTAATTACTTTATGTTAGAAAAAGGTTTTTGCTTATCAAAATCCCCGAAAATAAAAAAAGGGAAAATTTCCAAAAATTTTTCCTTACATTTAAATTTGGACTTTTCATAAAAATCCCCAAAATCACTGCTTGGTTTTTCAATGTGCTATTGTCCTTGAAAAAAAAGGCCAAAATGCCGTCCCAAAAAAACAAAATTTTAAAAAACCTGAAATTCGGGGCTCATGCCCCAAAACCCCCTGGCCCCTCACGTTTTTTTAAATAGTGAAATGATGTGAAAATTTTCTTGTTGCTGAAATGGAACAAATAAAAACCCTTTTCTCTACACATGGACCCAAAAAATTCCTGAAAGGTTTTCTCATGTAGGTAATTTTATTTTTTTAAGCTAGGGGCACCTGAAAAAAGAAAAGGGATGAAGGAGGAAAAGGGAAAATCAAAATGCCCCCCCCCAAAATTTGGGGGCACAAAAACCCCAAAAACTTTTGCGGGAAAACTGCAAGTACAGTGGTTAAACATGGTGCTGCATTTTTTTTCCGGCTATACCCCGTACTAAAGGGGTACTATTTCTTAAAATTCATTTTTCTATCAAAATATTGTCATTTTCTTGGGTTATTTTTATTTAAAGTAAATAATTTTGTATTTCTTATAGAAAAATGACCGTATTGAACTAAAGTTGTTCACACTTTTAATACCAATATATACTGTATTAATTTCAATACAACCAATAGAAGTAATACAAGAGGTCCAGTGAATGGCCCTGAAATCGCTCCACGGTCTGATAATAGGCCCCCTGGGCAATGACAATTTAAAACCAGGGACTTATTGAACAAACCTTGGTAGAAACACCATAAGAAGATGTTTATGATTAATATCTAAGCTCTAAACTCTTTGAGTTTAAAAAGAAGATTTTTTAAAAGTTTTATACAAATATATATATAGGGAAAAAAAACAATTTGACCCCCCTTAGGGGCCAATTTTGGACCCAGGGCCTTTTTATTAAACCAAACTTGTAGACACACAACTAAGGGGAATAATCAGTGCTTAGTATGTAAACACTGCTAAGTTCTTTTGGTTTTTTTAAAAGAAAGCCTTTTTTAAGTTTTTAAACTATTTACAAATAAGGAAAATCAATGAACGCCTCGGGGCAGGGCCAATTTTGACCCCAGGGTATCTATTTGAACAAACTTGGTAGACATTGACTAGGTGATGTTTCAGGCCAAATATGTAAGCTCTAGCTCTTGCGGTTTTCTAAAAGAAAATATTTTAAGTTTTTACTATATAAATGTACAAATAAGGAAAATCACTGACCCCCAAGGGCCTGGCCAATTTTAACCCCAGGGCTTTTATTTGAAAAAAAACTTGGTAGACACTGCCTAGTTGATGTTTTATGCCAAATATTTAAGCTCTAGCTCTTTGGGTTTTTTCAAAGAAGACTTTTTAAGTTTTTACTATATACAAAAAGGGAAAAACAATGACCACCGGGGCTGGGCCAATTTTGACCCCAGGGCTTTTATTTTGAACAAACTTGGTAAACACGCACTAGAAGATGTTTTCATGCTTAATATTTAAGCTCTAGCTATTTGGGGTTTTAAAAAAAAAATTTTTTTTTAAGTTTTTACTATATACAAATAAGGAAAATCAATGACCCCCCGGAGCGGGGCCAATTTTTGACCCCAGGGCATTTATTTGAAGAAACTTGGCAGACACTGACTAGGCGATGTTTCATGCCAAATATTTTAGCTCTTGCGGTTTTCTAAAGAAGATATTTTAAGTTTTTTTTTTTGGTTGCCATGGCAACCAGAGTTCTGCTTGGAATTAAATTCTTTGAACAATTTTGAAAGTTGACTACCAAATGAACATTCCTGTGAAGTATTGGATGAAATTGGCTAAGTGTTTTATGAGGAGATGTCGTTGAAAGTAAAAGTTTACGGCCGGATGCCGGCCGGACGCCGGACGAAAAAGCGATCACAAAAGCTCAAACCATGTCACTTTGTGACAGGTGAGCTAAAAAATCATTCACTACCATACATATTAAGATGTTATACTGCAAAGAATATTTTGCATATAGAATAAATTTTTTAGGGGAAAAAAAAGATATATTGAATCTAAAAACAATGGATTTTAAAAAATATAAAAAAAACGCAAAATTTTTCCCCCAAAAGGGACTTTGATATTTTTCCCCCCCTCCCTAACCACCCCCCAAAATTCCCCAAATTAAACTGGGCACACATTTTTTCATTTTTAAATTTTCATGTTGCTAATAGTGAAAAAAATTTTAAAAACATAAAACAGAAAAAAATAGATCATTGAAAAATTAAAAAAAAAGTACCTGTATTTTAAAATTTGAAAAGCCCCCCTTTAAAATTAATTTTTTTTAGGTGTTGAGCACAGAGAGATTTCTCTTTTTTTTAAAAACCCGATTCTTCCCTAGTCCCAAATCATTTACCTTTCCCGGGAAAATTTCATTTTAAAAAAAAGGGGAATTTTTAAACCCTGAAAAATCTAAAAAAAGAGCCTCAATTCTGAAAAAAATATGTGCCATTACTTCATAAGAAAAGGAAAGTTAATTGCTGCATTTTGACATTTTTCTGCATTAATTATTTGTTACTTTACCAAGTATTCAGAATACACAATTTGATTTTGTAAGTTAATTGCAAAAAAAGACATTTCAGAATGAGATTCATAATTGTCTGATGTCATTTTATAATTTTAACATGTAGTATGTAATTCAAAATGTAAATTGATCTCTTCATTTAATGATTATACAAAAATCAAAGTATGTACACTTGTATTTTAAGATGAATGTACAAAAAGCTTTACCTTGAATGTTAACTTTTCCCTAGAAAATGCACACCTCCTCATTTCTTTCAATCAATTTTCTTTCTTTCAATACCTCTGTGAAAAAATTTTTTACAGTAATAGTTAATTAAAGAAATGAAAAAGTTATGAAATATACACTAAGCAACATTTATCACCTCTGTTTGGTTGCTATAGAAACTTAATTTTTGTGGCCATTATTTACCTTAAAGTTTGTGTCATGTATAAGCTCTTTCAGTGACTCTTGTGTATCTGTAAAAATAAAATAATTTTATTGTTGCGATTGATTTTGGTTATTACTAATATGTCCAAAAATGTCTTTAGAGCTCTTGTTATAATTAGATATTTTCATTTATTAATCATTTTAAGGGCAATTAACTTTTCATCAAGGACATAATTAAGATTTACAACCCTATTACAGTGATTGCATACTCTTGTCAGAAGGAACGGTTATTAGTTCTAAATTGCATGACTATATTTTCATAACGTACTCGTGATGTTTGCGTCTCTTTTCCTCGTAAAAGCGGGTGTACCACAAATACGTAATATACGCTTGGTGCTAATTTGCAATAACTTAAAATAAATGTGCGTATTCGACCATGATTTCATTGCATGAAAAATGAAACATTATGCCTCAGAAATCATTTCTTTTATCAAAATCTGTTTACTTTTGGTACCTTGTAACAATTTCAATAAAATACTAATTTGCCATAAAAATGATTTATTTTTGCTTCTTTTGCTTTGTTGACAAGTTGGTATAACTATAGTGAATTAGTATTTTGTATGGAATTCAAAAAACTACTTTGTTTACTTACATTTTGCTACCTTTGCAACACATTACTGCACAACACATATAATTAACATTTCTAAATAATTAAATAAGTATATTGTGCCTTTAAGTATAAGATCATAAGTTTATTAAGCATTAAGTTTGTAGACTCAATCAAACCGACTCTAGATTTCCATGTTATTTTGTTGAATTTTATTTTAAAAAAATATTTGTGTAAATTGTTTTAACATTACAAATATATTCACTCTAAATAAATGTTATTGTTTCGCGTAAATACACTATAAACAACAGGGTAATAGATACGCCGTGTTCTTCTATAATTGATACCTAAAATGAGTATTTCAATATAATGTACAAAAAATTGCCTTTATAGTAACTTCACACAATATTTGCGTATGTCATAATCTTATAGTAATATCTGCGCAAACCGGTGTTTGGGTGCACTACCCGGTATCAGCGAGTGTTTTTCTAAATATTCATCAGATACAGAATATGAGAATTTTTCATTCAGTCTATCTTTTTTTTTTTACTTAATTTACAATATGATGTAAAGGACAGAACCATCATGTGCTGGCAGTGTATCACCTTGAGCTATTGTGTAACAACCGGTGCTGGGTACTTAACAGGTTAATACTATTTACTTGTACTGTCTAGAAAAGGCCCATCTTGACGAAGCATTCGATAATATATTGCTAAATTCTTATTTTCTCGATTTTGGTTTGTTTGGTTTTACGGCGCACAAACACAGTATAGGACATATAGTGCCGAAACAGGAAAGATGACCTTGGCTTACATCGGGTATTACAAATTCAAAGTTACATCAGGAGTCGAAACTACCTCACCTGCTTGAGCCAAAGATGCATAGTCGACTTCCCGGTGATTTTCTTTGTTTTATTTTCCAATTCTAAAAGCTTAATATTTTACTATTTCAGGTTTTGTTACTTTCATGAACCAATATAATTCGAATTAATATATTTTCTCACTGAATTTATGACCGCGGACTATAACATAGTGTAAAGAAAATAACAATGACCATTTAGTTTTGTGAATAACGCTCCCCTTTGTTAATCCCAAAGATTCGAGTTTCTTGCAACTGTATAACAGTTTATATTTGATACTACCAGTATGTAATAGTTACCGTACGAGGAATAGGTCTGCATAGTATTTACAGACCCGGGTGGCGATTTGAAGGCCGAGAGAGCGTAGCGATCGAGGTCTTTAAAAGGCCACCGGGTCTGTAAATACTATGCAGACCTATTCCGAGTGCGGTAACTATCTTACCTACATGCTCTTTTGTTTTTCTATCCATACATCAGTTTTTAAGACAGTATTTATTAATATTACTCACCAGAAACATATTATGTATGTACTTTATCATGTTTAAGAAAGCATTCCAAAGCCATGCAAAGATACCATCGGCTACGCTCTTGTTATTCATTCGTTCACAAATCAGGTGTTATTTGAATATTCTCGTGTTTTTCGTGCGGTTTCATTATGTAATATGGTCAGGTAATGTACTTGTTGAGTTGAGTCACAGAAAATGAAAACAAAACGTGTCGAGTAGGCAAAGGTACTGTCCTAGGATGATAACTTGAGCCTTTGTTTACATAACAAAGACCAATAACAATGCGAAAAATAGGTTAGGCAGATCAATGCCACAACCTATAAAAATGAAATTAAAACTACATATAACATATGACTTGTTAGCGCAGTAGGTAGAGCAACCGTGACAGCAGTGTGTTTTATCCGTAGAAGTTCGACTTCTGGTAACATATGGTACATTTTTTTGGTTAACTTCAGAACAGTCAATTGTTCAGAACACAAATTTGACCAGTTTTTTCATATAGATACATGACTATGACATCGAATATTTTATTACACTGCGATAAAAAAAATACAAAAAGAAAATAGAATGGAAATAAAAAAAAATTATATAGATATATTTATAAAATGTATTTTATAAGAAGAAAACAAAAAGGAAAACGAAAAATAAATGAAGAATAATGATGAAAAAACAGAGTAAGAAGAAAAAACTGTGGTTATAAAATGACACTTAGTGGGATTCGAACCTATGAGTACAAAACATTAATAGTTACAATTACTCCGACCTACCGACAGAGCCATAACGGTAATACACAAACGATTCTGTAAGAATTATGCTATATAGTATATGTTAGTGTTTACTTTTACGATATCGGATAATAATCCAGATAACCCCGTTTTTCGACTTTCCCATGTACCGTTAAGACCAAATTATCATCTTAGGACAGTAAGATCATTATTTTGATATATGAATACTTAACACATTAATAATATATACAAATATTGAGGATAATAAAAAAGTTTCTAATCATAATAATGGAACAATTTATCTTTATATATAATAAATTTCATGGTAAATAGATGATCAGGCTATTTCTAAAATAATTAAAATATACGATTTTTTAAGGAAAGTAAAAGACAGGGTTCTATGAATAAATATTAGTTATACATGTAGATATACCGTCATGTAATTTAGGTTTTCTGTTGTTGTTGTTTTTTATGATGTCTGATTTTAAATATTTTTAGAATTTCATTCATGTTTGGAAGAACTGGTATACAAATTCCAAATTTAATGTAAAAAAACTGGGGGGAAAAAATGAGAAAAAAAAACGGTCTTATACTTAAGATGAACTATACTCATACTTAACATGTACTATATATCCTCACTGAAAGTAATATTTTGGGTAAGAAAGATGCAGAAGAGTTGACTTTGATTCGATATGCACCAATCGTCGTATATATCCCATAATGCAGAATTGTTAAAATAATGCAGGAGTGTGCAAAATAAGACATAGTTGTGGAAATAAATGCCGAAAACTAGTATCTTATGAAGCTACATGTATATGGCTCGGCAATTGTGTTAGGTATACCGAAAAGCAAACTATAAAGAAAGGCTAAATGTGCGTAATATCGGCGAAACACATACTTCAGGGTCAGAATAGTAGCCAGTTCGTTTTGTTTTTTCACAAATAATCTGGAATATATCTTATGGGGGTCCTTACAGCAGTATGCGCTAATTTATTTCTATTAATTTGATGAAATGTACTTTAAAATATATATCGACCTTTTTTCCTAGTGGTCACTGCCCTGCCCCCCCCCCCTCCTATATAAATTTGCACATTTCAGCGTTATTTTTCATTTGTTTTGCGTTTACAGTGAATAGTGTGTAATGCACGAGTTTCTCGACTTCACAAATTTTCTATTGTATAGCGGACAATAGAACAAAAACAGGTCGGTATATATTTGCAGACCTGTTAAGCGGTCGGTAAGTGATTTACTAGACCGCTTTTAACAAAAGAGCCGGTAGGTAAAAGTCGAACACGATAACGTTTACATTATTCGGTCGTATAATTATGATATAATGGGTTGTGTAAGTAATTCAATTATTACATTTTGCAATTTTACTACAATATATAAAAGAGTAAAAGTGAACATGAGAGTAGGGTCGATTTCCGACAGGGACTTTGGTTTATTCCATGTGTGCAAGTAATCCAACTATCCAACATGTGCATGACATAATGCACTGAATGAACTGAGGAGGACATTAGGTCTTCTTCTACCAGTGCAGCTGGAAAGTATTATGTACTTTCTCAGGCTTTCACAGAACGATAAATCATGCAATTTGCAAGTTAAATTGTTTTTAGGACTAATCAACTATTGCGACAAACGGAATCACCGGATTGTAATTATTGCATTGGTTGACAAGTTCCCTTATTACTTGAAGGCGAATATATTTTAGTGGCTTCTGACACAAAACTTGACCTGTTAAATTATTTAACTGATTACCCACCGTAAATAATTCAATAATGTGAATTGTATTCTTTCTAACCACACAATATTAGATCTAATCGATTTGCAATATGAACAAATGTCAACAATCTCAAGATCGACAAAAAAATGAGCAAAAGGAAATAAAAACCACAACAACAACAACAAACAAAAACTTTATTAAAGACAACAAGGCAGTCTGAAGGACAGCTAAATTGCCTTCCGCAGTGAACCTTTTACAGCCACGACCTTGATGTTATGCCTAGCATATCATAAGCACAAAGTCTCATGATGATGATTATTTGTGCCATGTTATTTGACATCTTTCATAAAGTAATAAAAAATGTGGAGAACATATAACCTTGACCTTGCGGGTAGCAACCTAGATGTTGAATGTCATGGTGTTGATCATTTGTGCCAAGTAATTTTAAAATCTATGAATTGTCAATAAGTTAAAGAGCGGACATGAAAAATAAATCTTTTTACAGTGGACCTTTAAGTAGGACCCTGACCTTCAGAATTGTGCTTAGCCAATGGTGTCATAATGGTGATCATTTCTTCGAAGTTAACAAGAGGGCCATGATGACCCTAAAATCGCTCACCTGTATATAGGCCCTTGGGCCAAGGACTTCTTTAAACCAGGGGCTTTTATTTGAACAAATTTGGTAGACGCTCATTAGAAGATGTTTCATGATATATATCTAAGCTGTAACTCTTTGGGGTTTTTATTAGAAGATTTTTTTAAGTTTTGACTATATACATATAGGGAAAATCAATGACCCTTGGGGCGAGGCTAATTTTAACGCAAGGGCCCTTATTTGAACAAACTTGGAAGACACTCATTAGATGATGTTTCATGTTAATATTTGAGCTTTAGCTCTTTGGGGTTTTTTAAACGAGGATCTTTTAAGTTTTTACTATATACTTAAAGGGTCAAACAATGAGGAGATGTTAGACTTTTTATTATGAAATGAAGAATTTTTAACATTTGACCTTTAAGTGTGACCTTGACCTTGGGGTAGCAACCCATTTATTGCGTTCTGCACATCTTCTCATTATGGTGATAAGTTGTGCCAAGCTATTTTAAAGAAAATTCAGTAGTTTAAAAGTTATGCAGCGGACACGAAATGTAGACTTTTATTATGAAATGAAGAGCTTTTAAAATTTGACCTTTAAGTGTGACCTTGACCTTGGGGGTAGCAACCCAATGCATCTTTACTTAATAAAATAGAGAAAAACAGAATCCGTAAAGAAAGCCCAGCATGGCCAAATTGAAAATGTTGCAGGCTCGGTTTGATTGAGCCTGTTCATGGACGGTACTGGAAAGTGCAAGTTACAGTCCACGGCCACAAGCTCTTACTTAAGCAGAATTCAACATTTAACACGAAAATGGTAAACATTTTAATTTGAAAACATCAGCAGATGTGTTCTTACGGTGGTTATCATGGAACCTTCAGTAGTGCCATTCAATGGAATTTTGAAAGGGGATCTGAGGTAATGAAGCCTGCATATCACGGACAAGACGTCAAAAGATAAATCTAAAAAGCAGGCAACATATCATAAGGGTGATTTTACAATATTCAAGTTGGAATACTGGAACCACCCAAGTTGAAAAGGGCCAAAAAAGATGAAACAACACGTATACACAACAACAATGTCGTGCTGAACGATCGTCAAGGATGGAAAATAAGTGTAACTGATGTATCACCATTTGACATTTAGTCGATCTATAATAATGTTTTTGTATAGTTAGTTTTGGCAACAAGGAGCACAATATGTGTTCTCCATTTATTTTTTTCTTTTATGATCTATGTTGGCTTTAAAAGTTTTATTATATATTTGCGCATTTCTAAACTTCTAAAGCTGATATCAAAGGAATATTTATGTGTCTAAGTCATAATTTTATTCGATTTATTTCAACTGAAAGCAAAATTAATGAGAGTGGTATTTGAAAGTGCATAAAGATATCATTTTTGCATTAAGTAAATTGACATTCATTTATAAATATTAGGTCGAGAACTCTTGTTACTTCGTTATTTGTATTTCAGATGACTTCAAAGTCATGATTTTCATTCAATCTAAATACAACCTGCTAATAAATGATTTAACCCATTACTTCATGAGCATTTTGTGAAAAATGGCTGTTTTCATTGAAAAGTCTCCCGTCACAAGTTCAATTTGCTATAATACTATAAAAACTGCTTCAACATTAATCAAACTTGGCACAAATGTTGACTGGACCATTGCCCTTGAAACAACATGCTCAGGCTTAAATTTTCTGTTACCATGGCAACGAGGGGACATCTCAAAATTGCCAAACATTAACTATTTTGCGTTTATTTTTTTCATCAAAATTGATTTCAAAGTGCTGCAACGTCTCAATAGAGTGAGATAGAGTCAAATGCTTTTCAGCGTTGGTTACACGTTACCTTATGATCAATATGGGCACATCCCCCTTCTGGCAACCCCCTGATGTATTTTTTGGTTGGGGGCCGCGCCGAAAAAGTGGTCACTTTTTTAACAACATTTGTCAAACAAAAACAAGTGTTGGGGTCCTAAATAAGGCATTTTTTCACCATTAGAGACAACAAAAAATTGGTATTTTATAGAACATGACATAACAATATTGCCTGCAATAGTGATTTACTAGTATATGTATCCATGAATTCAATAAAATGTATAATTTGAGTGCTATATTGTTGCATTTTCAAGGCATATAACACGTTACAAGTAACGCAGTAATAAAACATCTTAAAATTGCTGGTTGTTTTGTTAGTTGTTTGAAAAAAGTTTTCAAGACCTTTTTTCCAACAATACTATCTCAGATTTAAAAAAAAGGTCTCCTACCGATGCATAATACATTTTATGAATATTAAATTCTAACACTTTCGGAAATTTGCCTATATAGACAAAGAAGGCCGGAAGCGTGCATTATTCTACAACAATGCACTCGACGTTCTTATTATCTCCCTGTGTATTTTCACATTGAGGGCGCCATTTTGTTTAAAAAATCTGATAAATAAAAACAATTTTTTTGTCGAACTTTTGTTGTGAAAACTATCTAGAATGAAAGAAAATGGTCTTACTAAGAAAATGAATCCGAACACCAATATATCTTATACAGTCGTTAACGCTGTACAGACGTTTAAAGTGTTGTTTACGTGACGTCACAATGTAGCGTCAAACAGCACGTACAAAACAATCAAATCAAGTACGCTATTTTGATATCGCAAACGACTTAAGTTTTCAATTTATTTCACTTTTAACAATTTGTAGTTCGCTTGAAAAATTATAGAGTGAAATAAATTAAACAAACAAAGTTTTATCAACGTTTACAAAATTCTTTAGATTCAAAATGTTTCTACACACGGTAGATTTAACGACATTTTATTCAACCCACTGGAACAGCCTTTTAAGAACGTTTCTATTGGAAATTCCGGGGCGAAAACAATAGAAAACTCCGGGGCGAAAACAAATTTAACCACCAAACATAAAGTCCAACTTTATAATAATAATTATATTTTTTCTTGACGTGTTAGAATGGAAATAGATACTAATTCTCCTTATTATACTATAATGCACGATTTTCGTTCAAATGCTTTGTATTTAATCACTCAGGCCTACGGCCTTCGTGATTATATTACTACGCATTTGAACTCAAACCGTGCATTATTCTACAACAATGCACTCGGAATTGATATCTATTTCCTAAATAGAGGATATTAAATGAGTGTAAGTTCAATACTGAATTTATTGCATGAGTTGAATAAAATTATATTATGCGAGCCTCTGGCGAGCATAATATTTTTATTCAACGAGTGCAATAAATTCAGTAATGAACTTACACGAATTTAATATTTTATTTATCACATACCCAAAATAAAGACCGTTTAAAGTGAAATAAGAGTCATTTTTCATTGACGCGCCTATAGTATAACGCTAACATTTAGCGCGTCTTTACTCTTTGTTTGTATAACGCTAATGACGTCACGTCAAAATATATGCACGGCCGTGCAATACCATATTTACGGAGTCGCAAAATCGGCACGGGTGTGTGATAAATAAAATATATGTACAGTGTAAACTTAAATGGGAACATAGACGCAATACATACTTAATTTGAAGAAATTAACAAAATGTTTTCACTTATATTTGACACTACCAAAACACGCATTTACAATCATTTCAATACAGAATTGTACACAGAATAGTTGGCGCAAACAGACATTTTTATAAGATACAATACAAAGATCAAAGATAATCCAAACTGCAGTTTTTGCAACAATAATGCTGAAAGTTTACAACATCTCTTTTGCGACTGTGGACTGTTTTGATATAATTCATGGTCTTTTTTAAAATACACATTTGCATTTGACAAGAATACATTTTTAGGCTAACAAAATGCAGATAATTCAACAACGTTTTGCTGTTAATTGTAAAGAAGTACATATGATATTGTAAAATGAACTTAAAAAAGAGCGTCCATAGAGGTTTCTCAGCTTTACAAAAAGAAAATTACAAGGTAGATATTTTTGACAAACATTGGGAAAGTTTATAATTTATTATAATTTCTTCATTTCATGAAAATATGTGAGTGCGGACATTGTTTTGTTTCACCATAATTGTTACATCCTGTAGACAATTTTACGGAATACACCCTTTGATATATTATATCATATAAAGTATATGTGTACATATGGCCCTTTTTCTACGCGTATATGTAGGATCTAGGTCTGCATCATTTGACAAGGACGTTTTATCATAAATCTAACGAATCGAAGAAATTAATGTTAGCCTACTTAACGTTAAAAAATGAATATATCAAAAATAAAAATAACAAATACAAAAGATATTTCTAAGCTTTTATGTTTCTCCCTAGTCAGCTGAAACTAGAGCACCACTGAACATCGATGTCTGATTGTGATCCACGTATTCCCAACCGCCGCACTAGATATCTATGACGTCACCAGTGACGCAATGTACGAAGGTTGACGCAGACGCCGACTTCCAGTCTGTGTTTGCTGTTGTCAATGCATAAACAAGATCGTCTCTATTCTTCCTTATAAAACACTGTGTAGTGGAATGGGTTTGTAACAAACGTTACAAAGAACTGGTAGCTCCCTTACCAAAAAAAGGGCTCTCTGGTGAACATTGCGGCAAGTTTGCCGCAAACATTGCGGTGAGTTTGCGGCAAACTGCTTTCAGCAATTATTTACCATGCAAATGAGGTTTGTGGCAAATTTGCCGCAACTCATGAGGTTAGCGGCAAACTTGCCGCTAACTATAGGGGGAGGTAGCTTCTGTTTGCGGCAAATTTACCGCAAACCTCATTTGCATGGTAAAAGTTTGCAGATGTTCGCCAAAAGTTTGCGGCAAATTTGCAGCAAACTTCATTTGCATAGTAAGTTTGCCGATGTTCGCCAGAAGCTTTTGGTAACACTGCGGCAAACTTCATTTGCATATTTGCCAGTTTCAGCAAATATGTTATGGCGATATTTTGGCAAACATTTTGGTAAAGTTCTGGCGAACAATTTTTTCAAACATTGGAATAATAAAAACTAGCTGAATTATAAGAAAACAAATACATATTGGTTTAACACATTTTTTCAATAGAAAATTAAAGAAATATTACAAACATATCAGTAGAATAAAATGAAATTTGATAAATTTGTAAAATAAAGAAATTAATTCCCAAAAAGAGATAAATTTTACACACATTTTATTAGCAACTGATTCTATACATATTTGACTTTCATAAATTTCCACTCTTTAGTTATGATGCTATCATGAATTGTTCATATTACTTAATAATCAATTAAAACAAGAGCCGGTTGCACCGGGGTGATCCTAGATACAGAAAAGTATATTTTTTGAAGTTTCAGGGTTATGTCCCAGACAAAGTTCAAAGTGTGATAATTCCAAAATAGTTGTAAAATCCCACTTTAAATAACGACGTTATGGGCCGTACACATTTTTGCTTCAAGGTCATGCTGTGACCTAGACCTTCAAGGTAATGACCCAAATGTTGCATGTGACATATCGTCTCAATAAGGTGATCATTTCGGTGAAATAGTTGTAAAATCCGACTTCAAATAACGAATTTATGGGCCGGACACGATTTTCCTTCAATGTCATGTTGCGACCTTGACCTTCAAGGTATTGACCCAAATGGTGTGTGCGACACATCGTCTCAATATGGTGATCATTTCTGTGAAATAGTTGTAAAATCCGACATCAAATAACCAAGTTATGGGCCGGCACAATTTTTGTTTAAGGTCATGCTGTGACCTTGACCTTCAAGGTAACGACCCAAATGCTGCGCACGACACATCGTCTCAATATGGTGATCATTACTTTTAAATAGCTTTAAAATCCGACTTCAAATAACGAAGTTATGGGCAGGACATGATTTTGTTCAAGGTCATGGTGTGACCTTGACCTTCAAGGTAGCGACCCAAATGTTGCGGGCGACAGGTCGTCTCAATATGGTGAGCATTTCTGTGAAATAGTTTTAAAATCCAACTAGAAATAACAAAGTTATGGGCTGGACACGAATTCAGGTTCGTATGTACGTACAGACAGACGGACAGACAACCCAATGACTATATGGTCCGCCGAAATTTTTCGGGGAGCATATAAACAATGTTTGACAATAGCTATTATTCAGCACATGTTGCAGTATTTCTTAGCACCATAAATGGGAAATATAATATTGTTGTAAAAGATAAAAATCAGAAAAGTTACAGTTTGTAATCTTCTATCTGGACAAAAAGTTTCATTCAAACATGAACTGGCATGGATTAACATACATACTTCGACATCCACTTAGACAAATCACTATTAATAACAATAAATACTAACAATAACGTTATGTGTTATGCAAAAACAGACTAGACCAATAATGGCTTTCAAAATTGTAAAAATGAATCTCAAAAATATATTTTGGTCTTAAACAAACAACATATTTCATGGACATAATACCTTCAGATTTAAACTCATATGTCATATAACATTATGATTGTGAGCAAAACAATATCTGACACGAACAATTATGGCTTTCAAAATTGTTAAAATTAATCACAACAATATATTTGGGTCTTATACAAACAACGAATTTCATAGACATAATTTTTTGTTTGCTTGTTTTGGGTTTTTACGTCACATCAACACAGTAAAGGTCATATCGTGACGTTCAGGTGCCCTTCCTTGCATTATTTTAGGCACGAACGGGTATCTGAGTAGAACCACTGACGTTCAGTTAAGCTAGCTGGATAGCTTCCTCACAAGACAGATTCCAAAGTCCCTGTCGGGATTCCAACCCACAGCGGTGAGGGGCAAGTGGTTTGAAGTCAATGACCTTAACCACTCGGCCACGGACGCCCCTCATAGACATAATAACTAAAGATTTAAACTAAATGTCTTTAGTCATGTCATATAACAATTGCAAGCAAAACAAAAACAAACTAGAGCAATAATGGCTTTCAAAATTGTAAAAATGAATCTTAACAATATTTTTGGGTCTTATACAAATATAGACATAACTATTAAAGATTAAAACTAATTGTCTTTAGCCATGTAATATAATGATTGCAAGCAAAACAAAAACTGACTAGAACAATAATGGCTTTCAAATTTGTAAAAATGAATCTTAACAATATATTTGGGTCTTATACAAACATAAACATAATAACTTAAGAATAAAACTAAATGTCTTTAGTCATGTCATATAAGGCCCCCACGATTACACGTTTAAACGGATTCGTTTCGATTTTCATTCATAAACATTTACGATTTTGTTTACCGTTTAATCGAAATGACCATATTGTCTTACAAAATTTCTTAATCATTGCCTGAAATCATGGATTTTATCAATTCTAGTGGTTTATTCCAAAGTAAACAAACGGAAAATGGGTGTTTACAACCCTCCACACAGTATTACCGTGCAAAATTGCTCGTGACATAATACATTTTTGGTAAAAAATGGGGTTACAATGCAAAAAATGTGTGCTGACTCAATCGTGATGAGCCTTGCACATTCTTTATTTGTACATGTATTAAAAAATAGAAAGAAAGACATCATTTGGCGACTCAAGTACATGGTGTGTATAGTACATAGAGGTACCACCGTTTAAACGGTATCGTTTCGGTTCTTAGCAGTCGTGTAAACGTTTACAAAAAATTGTAAACGTGGGAGCCTTAATGTCATATAGCGATTGCAAGCAAAACAAAAACTGACTAGACAATATCGAAGTTTGCATGAAATTGGCTTGGCAATTTATGAGATGTTGTTTAAAGATCAAGTTTACGGACGAAAGATAGACAAAAGCTCGCAATGTCACTTTGTTAGCTAAAAACGCACTACTTTACTCTTTCACTCTTCCAAGTTTCAGTGCCCTGGCCATTGTGTGTATTTTGGTGTTGACTGCTTTGGTGACTAAGCTTCTCTCCATATTTAGTTTATTGGTGCAGTACACTGAAAAAAACAAGGTTTATTTTTCATTTCCATGTTACCATGTTTATACTGGATAAAACTAGAACTATCACTGAAGGTGAATGATACCCCAAAACCCCACTTTGAAGTAAAGTGGCAGTAATCTATTAGTATTAAGCCCACCTACAAATGAAGAAAATAAACACCAAAGGCAATTATTATTTATTGCTGGCTTGATTTTGATCTGTTGGGATGAACATGTATTTGCATTGCAAAACCTAGATTTATTTACAAATGACAAGTGGCTCATAAATTATATTATTTATCTAACTTAGTTAAGAAATCAAGGTATCATGTTAAACAAGAGGGCCATGATGGCCCTGAGGTCGCTCACCTGTATATAGCATCCCCCCCCCGCACCCATAAGAAGATGTTTCATGCTAAACATCTAAGCTCTAGCTCATTGGGCTTTTTAAAAGAAGATTTTTTTTAAAGTTTTTACTATACACATATAGTTAAAAACAATGACACCCCTGGGGCGGGGCCAGTTTTGACCTCAGGGCTTTTATTTGAACAAACTTTGTAGACACTTACTAGAAGATGCTTCATGCTTAATATCTTAACTCTAGCTATTTGGGTTTTTCCAAAGAAGATTTTAAGTTTTTGCTATACACATATAAGGAAAATCAATGATCCCCTGGGCGGGTCCAATTTTGACCCCAGCGCTTTCATTTGAACAAACTTTGTAGACACTCACTAGAAGATGTTTCATGCTTAATATCTAAACTCTAGCTATTTGGGTTTTTTCAAAGAAGATTTTTTAAGTTTTTGCTATACACATATAAGGAAAATCAATGACCCCCGGGGCGGGACCAATTTTGACCCCAGGGCTTTTATTTGAACAAACTTGGTAGACACCTATTAGAACATGTTTGATGCTAAATATCTTAGCTCTAGCTTTTTGAGTTCTTTAAAAGAAGATTTTTTAAGATTTAACTATATGCATATAGGGAAAACCAATGTCCCCCTCGGGCTGGGCCAATTTTGACCCCAGGGCTTTTATTTGAACAAACTTGGTAGACACCCATAAGAAGATGTTTCATGCTAATAATCTAAGCTCTAGCTCATTGGGCTTTTTAAAAGAAGATTTTTTAAGTTTTTACTATACACATATAGTTAAAAACAATGACACCCCTGGGGCGGGGCCAGTTTTGACCCCAGGGCTTTAATTTGAACAAACTTTGTAGACACTTACTAGAAGATGTTTCATGCTTAATATCTAAACTCTAGCTATTTGGGTTTTTTCAAAGAAGATTTTAAGTTTTTGCTATACACATATAAGGAAAATCAATGACCCCCGGGGCGGGGCAAATTTTGACCCCAGGTCTTTTATTTGAACAAACTTTGTAGACACTCACTAGAAGATGTCTAAATGCCACTGTTTGAAAGAACAATGTTGACTAACCAGTCTTACTTGTATGCAAAACTCACTTTTTCAATTATACATCAATAACAGTGGTTAAAATATACACAGATACTTTTCTGACAAATTCTAAATCATTACTGACATGATGACTGAGAAAAACTTGAAATGTGTCAATAAAACACGGATGCCCCCACACGCCACTGTTCTGTCAATCTTATGACTCTAGGTCAAATAGTTTTTGGACTACATGTGCCACAAGTTGAAAACTAAAAATCAACAAAGGGCCATTATTCTGTTTAATTTAGTTGCAGCAAAAATTCCTTCCTTTACTACCATCTACACATTAAGTTTGTTAATCCCTGGAAGTTTAAGCAAAATCTGCCATCCGGTTTAAGAGAAGTTGCGTTCACAAGATTTTGGGACAGACTAACAAGTGCCACGCTATATGCTCCCACATTGTGGGGGGATAAAAATAATCTTATTTTACTTACATGTTAAACTGTCAAATCCTCTTTTGTGCCAGGCAGTATCTACTGCACTGGACATACCACTGCGGGTTTTACAGGGAAATTTCGGGGAAAGTCTTAATCTGCTGTGAGGTTTTTTAAGATGTGGACCACTTCTGATTTGTTTTCAACCTTTGACTGTCTGTGAGAACTGTAATTGTAAAAATATATTTCAGAAATATTTTCTGTATTTTAAAATTCATCTTTAAACGTAATATTGACAAATATTGAAGATTGAACACCAATGAATTGACAATAACATATTTATAATTAATGTAACACAATGTTCATACAGTTACTAGAATAAGTTTTGTTAATTATTAATGCTAATTGCACGACTTTTTCCTGACCAATTTTAGTAATCACTTTTATGAAATAATTCGGACTGCATATCGATTATTCATCACATGAAGATACATCAAATTGTTTCTATTGAAGACGACCCCAAATAGCATTACAAAATTATCACAGTATTATCATTTAATTGCTACACCATGATTATAAATATATATAAAAAAACCTCATAGATTTCAACTTACAGTTTAATAGGCATTTTTGTTTGATGTATTGTTGAGGATTGTTAATCACAATTGTATAAATCTGACCATTCACTGTCATTTGTAACTGTAGCATATGACTGATGAATAGACCTTGAATAAAAAAAAAAATACATATGTACAAACATTATATGGAGAGATATTCATATATTATTGAAGCAACTGACATAACACAAACAGTTCAACAACACCAGTCAGTTTTGCATAGTCCTTTACTTTCGTAAATAAACAAAATACAGAAAACAAACTACCAGTACTCACTTTAGTGCTGGCAAACATCTGGCAAAGGACATCCTCCAAATCTTGTCAATAAGATCTTCCATGATGTTGTGTTCTGATACCATTGATTCTTCATGATGCACATCCCTTAAAAAGAATGCATGTATTTAATATGAATTTTAGTCTTAACCAATGAAGGTAAAATATGATAAACAAGATCAACAAGGAAAGGCGGCGTTCAATGAACGCAACCCCCATATGACCAAGCAACAAGTACAAATAGCAAGGAGCCCAGGCGGACCCAGTTTGTCATGTAGAAATAAATACTTTTTTAAAAAAACAATTACACATTCATGTTATTTTGAAAAAAGAAATATGTACATGAATATAGAGTAACATGCAAAAACAACAAAGCCATTGTTTAAAAATTCTTTTCTCATATATGGATTGTATAATATTCTTTGGTTCCCTAAACCACGAGTGTGCCAGCAATATAGGATTATACCATGATAAGCTGCATAGACATATAATTACAAAATAATTTTTGAAATTCTTCCAATTCAAGTACATGTTATTTCGAAAATATCATTGTAAAATTTATGTAAATGTGTCTTACTCCATTTCCTTGATCTTATGCAGCAGATTCTGTCGGCATAGAAGCCAGTGCTGTCTCAATGATATTTCCAACATGTCTCTCCATTTCTTTTCATGTTTTTATTTCCAATTGTTGGTATATTTAGTGTTGACAACAAATTGTTGACCCTCACCGGCCCACCTACACTATCAATCATTGCTGTAAGAAAATGAAAGAAACAAATTATTTCATTAAAGTATACAAATATTTTGTCAAAAAAAAACTTCACATGGATTGTAATTTACATAACCATGATAATAACACATTGCATAAATTAATATAGAGCTATTTTTAGCTGCCTCATGTACGTTGAATATTAGTACTACTGTGACTGTGTGTATTGGCAGCCTAGTGTAAACTGTGTCTTTTATATAATGTACATGTAGGATTCTGTAATGTCTTACTAAAAATTGCATTGTTGCAAGATTTAATTTAGCAACGTTTTATCATTTGTTTTTCAAATTTCTCAGTGACTTTGGGGAAATTAAAACAGTTCAGAGGGAAGTTTATAAAACATTTCACAATAGGAAGTGGCTAGCCGTACGGGCCCGTACAGCTAGCCAAAAGTTCTAGCCGTACGTGAGTCACGTACGACTAGCCAGGACACACTGTATTAGCTAGCCGTACGGCACTTTTCAAAATTATATGGAGTATGTGAGTCACGTACGGCTAGAACTTTTGGCTAGCCGTACGGCTAGCCACTTCTTTCACAATAAGGAGTAGTGTTTTACAGCTAAACACAAACAAGATACATGTATTCTGTATAATAATTAATTATTTATAAATCTGAAACATAAATTTGGTCCGCATAATTTTACATGTTTGACATCATTGGAAGACAAGTAAATAAACACTGATAAATCATAATGTATCGATATATTCATTTTGGTACGAGACATTACATCTATGAATTCATTATAGTAGCCTCGGGTGCCCTTATTCCGTGGGAGTCCTGGTTCCGGTGATTTTTGTTTACTTCCTGTCTCGCGCGAAATCGTTGACGTCATACGTCAAGTGCTCGATAAAATTTTGTGTATTGCAGAACGCAAACAGCAAATAGAAAATCAGCTCAAAATGCGAACAAAGCAGGTAAAGAAGGGTCATAACATTTCATCTTCATGTAAATTTGTATTTTTTACTATTTCCAATTCATTGCTTTCAAAAACTGCCTATTTTTGCTTCAAAAACATCATTTGAAAATTTGACAGCTGATTTATGTTTGTAAACAAACCTCCATTGACATTTTCCCATCGTGCAATTTTCGGTAAGTTAGGGCTAAGCACATTTTTCATGAGTGGTTTTCAGACCTATTTCTTATGTGATTTTTTATCATTTGTTTTATCTCAAAATTGCTTTTCAGCAAAATCCAAAGAAAATTCGCCGTAAAAACAGGCTTTACTCCCCTACAGCATTGACAAATGCCTATATGCATATAAAGGAGAATGGCACATCAGTTAGAAAAGCCTCAAAACTCTATGGTGTCCCAGAGAGTACCCTTAGGGACAGAACTTTAGGGTTAGTTCATATTGATACTCTGTCTGCTGGTGGACAACCCTTGTTTGACGAGTATGAAGAGGCTAATCTTGTCAGCCATTTCAAAACTATGGCAGGATATGGCCATGGGTACACAAGACAAGAGTGTGTTGACATTGCCACTGATTATGCTGTCCAATTAGGTCGACGAACTCAGGATAGACCACTCACGATGAAATGGATGAGAGGGTTTTTAAAGAGGTGGCCAGAGTTAAAGGTTGTTAAACCAAAAGTAGGTTTTTTTTTGTTTTATATTGAAATAATTCACATCTAATAATTAAATATATTCAAGTACAGTAGACCTATATCATAATATGCTTTTTAATGTATTATTTCATAACTTGTATTCAATCAATTGATATTCTTAATCATATTATTATTCTCCATTATAGGGTCTAGAACACGCCCGAGCAAAAATGGCATCACGAGATACAGTGATGAAATACTTCATCAACTTAAAAGAAACAATTGAAAACCACAACATTGAACCCCATTTGATTTTCAACATTGATGAAAAGGCAGTCAAAGTTGAGCATAAGCCTCCTCATGTAGTGTCAAGTTCTAGTTACATCCCCTCTGCTGTTACCTCTGGCAAGGGACAGATTGTAACTTTGATTGGTGCTGGAAGTGCAGCTGGACAAGCTATCCCCCCTTATCTTGTTTTTCCCGGACAGCGCATGAGGTCTGAGCTTATGATTGGAGCATCGCCAGGTTAATTATTTAATTTAAAAAAGTTAATTATTTAACAAATATCTTAATACTGATATTTTTTTGCATATTTGGTAGATTTTTTTCACAGTAAAAATATTATATTGGCATAGTTAAATCAAACTATTTTTACATTTCAGGTGCTGATGGAACAGTTAGTGAAACCGGCTGGTCTAATGGCAGCATTTTTAGATATTATTTAGAACATCACTTTCTTAAATTTGTTCCTGGACGCAATGATAAGAAAATCCTTGTGATCCTAGATGGGCATAAGTCTCATGTGTCTGTAGGTCTCTCTGAATGGGCACATAAATTAGGAATTGTTATCTTCATATTGCCACCCCATTGTAGCCACATTCTTCAGCCCATGGATGTAGGATGTTTTGGCCCCTTTCAGAAAATATATGATATAAAATGTCACAAGCTGATTAGGGAAGTTTCATCAGTAATTACCAGATACAATATTTGCCAAGTATCTTGTTCATCCTATCTAGCTGCCCTTACCCCAAATAATGTCCAGGCTGCATTCCGCCGTGCAGGCATTTACCCGTTTGATCCCTTGGCCATCGCACAGGAGAAACTTCTACCTGCAGAGGTGTTCAGATCATGTTCTTCTGACACTGATGTCAGTGATGATAGCCAGGCAACAGTGATAGGTGGGGTCCAGTCAGAATTAAATGAAATGCCTCGGGACATTGTAAATTTCTTGCACCAGAAAGAGGCTAGTCTTAAAAGGGTAAAAAATGAAAACAAAACAAAACCAAGAAATACCATGAGTAAAATTGTTGCAGGTAAGGAAATCAATGAGTCTGTACTGAAACAAATGACTGAGCATGTTCAAAAACAAGGAAAATCTAACCAGTCAAAATCTAAGGTTAAGCAGAGTAAACAGCAAAAGAAGACCCCATCATCACCACAACCTGGGCCATCATGTATAAATCTTGTTGAAAATGTGTCAGATACTGACAGTGAAATTGAAATTGATGAGTCTGAACTTTGTTGTAAATGCAAAAAATTTACCCCAGTTGAACTGTTGAACCGCAATTTTGTAAAGTTTACAACATGGGGGCAGTGTGAGTCTTGTGGCCACTGGGTGCATTTGATTTATTGTACTTCTGAAAGAGTCTTAAGGCGTGGAGATCACTTTGTTTGCCCATGTTGCAAGGAGGAAGAGTGAATTTGCATCCTTGCATATTTGTGACTTGATATAACGAGATGTAAATAAACTAAATTGGAAATTTACTTCCTTGAGAATATGTGCAATGATAACTGATTAAAACTGTGAAAAATTTATGTTTTGAATTAGAATTACTATGTATAAAACATATGTACCTGTAGAACCCAATATAAAAATGTAAATGGCCTAATTGTTGTTTTATTCGAAGTTACCCCCCTTGATTAGCATGTGTATGACGTCACCGGAATCAGGGCACCATGTTTTTACAGAAGAATTTTTTGAAGGTGGTTAAACTTTTGAAAAAAAATCATGAACTACTTATGCTATTTTAATAAAAACAAAGGCATTTTGAAGGTAAGTTATTTGTTTTTATTTGGCAAATGTTACAACTGTTTTTTTTCATTCTTAAAGTTGGTTTTATTCTCAATCCTGTCCTTATATCACCGGAACATGGGCACTCGAGGCTACTTAATGTAAACTATGATGCAATACATTAATCACTTACCTGTTCCTAATTTTGTGTTGACAACGAACCATGGCATTCCAACTTTCACAGGTCTTCAATCTACTAGAGTCTGTGTGTTTTTCCATAGGGAACACAATTCACATGACCGCATTCTGTGTTTCGACATTTCACATACAAATAACCAGACACTCCCTGTTTAAATTCACCTAACATGTTGTCAAAAGTTAATCAGTGCTGTTAATGGTAGCCAACTGGTCCAAAAAATAGATAAACAAGTCTACATTTTTTACAAAATCTTAGGTTTGACCGTAACACGCCAAACTCAACGATTCTTCTTCCCTCTTTCCAACCCTCATTATCAACCGATTTAGGAAGAGTTGATGTCTTGTAGAGCTGGTTTGGTTGACACGTAATACTGGTTACCTGCACTATAGTTATGTGCTATAATTAAGTCGGAATACTTGAGTTTTCTGCATCTTTTTACACTTTTTTTGAATCGACCGAGCGTATTGATCACGCTGTAAGACGCCATGTTAGATATCTGCGGAAATTACGTCATTTTCTTGGGGAATACTACCACGTGACCGGGGATATTCGCTATTATTAGAATTCCGACTTTATACGTAAACAAACGAAGTTCGTTACGATAAATGGCGAGATATGGCGGTAATTGTCGAAGATTGCCGATTTCATTATGGGTCTTCTACCTTATAATTTTTTAACTGTTATTGTGAACTACAATACCCTCCATGATACATATGATGTTTCAATTTGATAACTCTTAGGCAAAAAATAAAAATTTGTTTGTTTCCACTTCCCGACCCATAAAAATAAGGTTGGGTAGGTAGGTAGGTTATAGCACGGACTTTAATTGACATTTAAATCCGTGGTTATAGGTAGGTACATGAAGGACTTTTTTTATATGTGCATAATAATATAATTCCTTGGCAAAATAGTTATTTACTGAACAAAGTTGGATTAACTTTCAGAACTGATATGTTTGTGGCGATTATCTGGCAAACTTGTTTTTATAGAAAAGTTTCTGGTGAACTTTCAGCGAATAATTTTTTTGATAGAAAGATTCTGGCAATCTCTGGCAAATTAGTAGTCCACTGAAAGTTTCTGGCAACCTTTTGGCGAACTACTTAATATTCTGGTGAATTCGCCGCAAAGTCGCCAAATGTTTGCCACAGAGTTGCCACTAGTGGCGATATCTGGCAAACACTTGACACAGTGTTTTGGCGAACTAAAAGGTTTGCAGCGAATTTGCGGCAAAGTTGCGGCGAGTTTGCGGCAAACTTTTCCTTTTGGTACGGGAGATGCCTGGAACTGGGACATTGAATGTTCCAGTAGATATGTCATAGGCGTTTCCCTCATTAATAACAATCTTTGAGAACACGGGATGGTGGTCACTGTACAGATGCCCTGTTGGCGTGTTCACGGAGAAATAAACCCGCATTGTCGTGGATGTAACTTAAATAATAAATATCATTTAATTTTACCAATTAAATACGGTGCTTTATCAGTTAAATATATTTCATATTTGTTAAAAAAAATAAATATGAAATATAAATAATATGAAAAAGGCAAAGCCTCAAAGCGAGCTCGATGTACTACAGATTTTTCAAACAAAATGGCGCCTTCAATGTGAAAATACACGGGGAGATAATAAGTACGGCGAGTACAT